>NW_009631589.1:25378-78520 GCF_000690535.1 Cariama cristata | reverse complement strand
GTAGGGAAAAATTAAAAACAGAGGTTTAAAAGCTAAAATTACAGCCAGATACTTTTTAATAGTACCCTTACTGTTGCTGCTTACATTGTTTAAGAACTTTCAGCTATTTGCATTCTATTTTAATTGGAGAGAAATCAGAGCAAATCCTGTTTAAGCAGTTTTTCAGTCTGCGTGGAAAATAACAAGTTAGACTTTTTTACTAGTACGTCGTGCTACAAAAACATGTTGAGTGCATACCATATTACAGCTGAATGCCAAAGGAAAAAAAATATATAGATCGTATACATTTAGGTTCTTTGGTTTTTGAGAAACCACAAAATTTTCTCTGAGGTTTTTTTGTTGTTGTTGTTTCAAAAGTTAAGTGTCCACAGCAATATTTCTTCATGGAAATTACTTCTAACCATCACAAAGTTAGAGATTCCAGACTTTGTGCATTCGTATTCGAGAACAGTACCCAAGTCATTTTAGAATGCATGCCTACCCAGGGAAGGATTTCCACCATAAAGAAAAACATTTGCTCTTTACAGTCTGGGTTAATGGATGTTAGAGGAGAAGAAATGTGTTTTATGCACGAGGAAAATAGTTTGTCTTCTGTGCTAAGCGCAGCAGCAGCGTAGATCACAATGTACACACAGGATTAGCAGGTATGAAAATAATCTTACTTTCTCTCTATTCTCTAAGTCAAATGTTGATTGGCTTGTAAAAAGGCAGTTCATAGGCTAAAAGCAGGGAAACTCCTAGTTTCCTGCATTTTGCTGGTGAAATTGATACAAGTGTAAGCACAAGTTTCTTATTTCAAAGAAGCTGAGAGTTAATTACGTTCTATAATAAATCTAAATAGATGCCTACAGCTGGGTTCAGATGAAGGAAAATAACGAAACGGCTAAAAATGAGTTATCACTACTGCAAAATATTTTCCCCAAAAAACAAACCTTCAGGAAAAGTTCTATCTTATCATAAAATACAAACAGTTTATTGTACTAATTTGTGTTGTTTCTGTACTGAGACAAGCCTGGGGAAAAGTAGAACCGTGCCCCTATGAGGAGGACCCCATGTAATCCTGGAATAGACAAGAGATACAGCAGCTTAAGATTTTTTTCTTGTCTAGGTACAGGTTCTCTTTTAAGACAACCATTCTTAAATTATTTTCTGTAAAAGGCATTAAGTTTTAAGTAAATATTTTTACAGCACTTTCATGACAAAGAATGAGCTATGCAAGGAGAGTAATTAAGATTGAAAAGCTACCAATGTGATCTTCAGAAATACTCTCAAGAGTTGATACTGCAGGACACTAGTCTCACACCAAAACAAGTTAAGTTTTGTTGCCAAGTAATAGAAACAAGAACTTGCATAACAATCCTTCTAAACCTATGACCATGAACCAGAGGCCATATTTCAAATTAAAATAATGAAATAATAAAACCAATATAAACTTTGCAAGGCATTGTCTTTTCCAGGCAGTCAAAAATAGGAACTGACAGCTTTTGAAAAAGATTGAAGTGATGCAGCCCTCTGAGAGTGGAGGGGAAGAGGTGGGGGAGAGGAGAATAGTACAAAATCTGAGCAAACACATTTTAAAGAATTTCTGGTAAAGACAAGGTAATAAAAGTATTAATTGAATGTTCATTCAACTTCTTCATGATTGCCTTTATATAAACTCCAGAAAGCAAAGGTGCTAAAGGGCAAAAGTAGAAGATACTTCAGGCTACCTTGAAAAGATGCTTTCTGTGAGACATGTAATTACCTGAAAATCTAGCCTACTTGAAGCCATTTTATTTCATTCATAGACAGCCACATATTCAGATTTAAAGTGCTATATGAAAGTTATCTGATCCTGAAATATTAAATTTTCCCCCCCTTACAATGATCATATCAGTGCACATTATTTTTTTAGTGCACAGATTTGGGCTTTTTTTGCTACATTAAATACACTGAATAAGCACTAATGAGTTTTTGCACAGATTTACAAGTAGTTATTTAACTTCTCATGATACACTGAAACACTTAAACACCTTTTAAAACTTTATTGAACCTCCCGGGAAGGGCTGGAGCAGAGCATCCTTGCTAAGCTGCTGATAGATTATAGGGAAAAATGATACCTTTTCTGTGACAGAAATGCTGCCAAAAAACTAGAAAAAAATCAATTTGTGGTCAATTTCCTGTATTTCCCATTTCATACAGGACTCGAATTTAAATTATTTTTTTAATTATATGATGAATAGTCAAAGAAGACATGGAACTTTATTTTCTGTAACTTCAAAGTCGTAATGTGCTCCCACCAAACTTAATAGAAAGATTCCCACTGAATGCAGTGCATCAGGGCTAAAATGACTCGAGTCCTTTATGCCCCAGTATGGGAGCAAAGAGGGAGAGATGGCTGTGACCTCACAGTTCTCAAATTGAGCTGGACTTGGCTGAAGTCAGAGCAGTCTGTGAGTAGAACAGGGTTCTGCTCATTAGAGCACAGAGGCTAGCCAAAACTAGTAGAGTACCTTTTGTTTGGTTGCTTGATGTTGATTTGCAATAAAGTTAAATATTTTGAATTAATGTGGTAATTACTGTGGGCCTTTTGGACTCCTCGTTACCGGCTGAAAATAAACTATATTTCCAAACTCTTTGTTTGCAATAGCAAGTATCACTAGATGATCTAAGGGCATCAGTTATGCTATTGTGTTTGTTGTAAAGAGTTTGACTGAAAGAAAATGTCAACTTTTTGTCATTAAGTATTTTAATGGAACACTAAATTCAATTGTGTAACACAAGAAATTACAAGCTGGAGTTCAACTGTGATGAGTTAAGTGTGTTTCATAAATGAATACGCATGATGAAAAATATATCATATTTAGATAATAATCATATTTCACTAGTGATAAATCCCATATTGTATTTCTTAATAGGTTGGTAACAGCTCCAAGTTAACCACCTATTTTTAAAGCCATTTCTTAAGGAAAACCATAAATGCTGATCTGCCTCCTGCAGAGCTGCTTATGGATAAGATAATACATACTGCCAAATATTTTTAGAAATGTGACTAATGGATAACCCAAATCCTTGCCCTCAAAACAGTCTGATAGTCTTGAAAAAGTGTTGAGTACCTACGTACTAGAAAACAGGTTTCTCTGATAATTCTGTTTTGCCCTTATCATTTCTCTTTTGAAATTTTAGAATGGTGGAGGGAAAATAAGTGTGGTATCTATGAGCTAAGACTACCAGTCTCCCCTGTAATTCAAGGGTCCAAATGCTGATATGCCAATAACAATCTACAGAAGCCAGAAGTGCAACCAATTATATGATTTGGTAAACACTTGCCTTACACTTTATTGCATTACTGTGCACATCTGCTTGTTGACTGCTACAGGTACAGGTTTCCCTCGCAAGTAAAACTGGCAGATCCGCCAGAATTTCATGTTTTCCCTAGTAATACATTACTCTAGGATTTAGCTTGAAGTCACGTACAATATCTTCAATTTCTCCTGTTGAGTGCAGGCATAAATGTTTAAGAGTCCCCAAGGATGGTGAAAGACACTGGAAGGAAACACAATCCCTATGAAGATGATGAAAATATTGAAGATCAGCCAACATAGATAATAAATAACATAAAAGAAAGACCCTGTTCTCTAATGTTCCCTGAGAGCTATTCTGAGCACTACTTATGTCAGCCATTTGGCCGGGTAGTGGAAAGAGGATTCACATCGTCTGGATGCAGCGAGTAAATAAAGAATTTCATCCAGGACAACTATCATTACTTTGTAGTGCCTGGTGGAGAAATTTAATTCCATAACACTCTGATCTGCTCACATTTGGCTTCGTTACATACAAACTTAAGTTGAGCAACTTTTTCCCACTTTTCGCGAAGGCTGCTCTAGAGGATGGAGTACAGGTGGGTGCAGCATCTTCAGCTTGAGCAGTTTTCTGGCTAGTTCCAGGCAGGAGACTGGAAAGCCCTTGGAGACTGTGGCTGTGGCCACGCTCGGGGACAAGCAGCTGAACTTCCAAGCTCGTCTTGCCACATTACACAGGCCAGAACTCAGGCAGAGGAGCAGGAAGGAAGTCGAAGTAACTTTCAAAACTCACTAGGGATTTAGCAGAATCCCATCAACTCCAGCAAACTGTAGCAAAATATTTCTCTTTCAAACAATTAATAAATTCTTCTTGAAAGAACTCTTTAGCATCAGCTTTACTGATGTGCAACTTTTCTGAGTTCTGTTTCCTATTTATTACAACATATGGGAAGACTTCCGTTGTCAAAATGAAAGAGTATGGAATTAAAAATTTTTAAAAAAATTTTTAAAAACACCTAAGTTTAAGTAAGTCTTCACTGCTTCTGGAAACTGCATTCCTAGTTCCAATATTAATAAAATTAGGATATGAAAAATTCAAGTTTTTCCTTACAAACTTCTCTTCTGCACCGTACAAAACTGACATTTATTTAACTGACTTTTTCAGCAGGTCTTTTTAATGGACAAATTAAAATTTTACTTTCCTCAGTAAGTTTACTTTATGTCAGGTACCTTAAGAAACTGCACTTAGTTTCATATGATTAGATTTCAAGATAAAAATCTTAGTTTTTTTTCTTGCCTGGCTGATATGGTTCAGCCTGCGACAATCTTATCTCTGGTAGGACTTTAATGTTGGTTAATCGGCATAGGTTATCTAGTCTGGGTCAAGATAATCTTTTCTTCCTCTTCGGAAGTTGCAGTTTATGGGATTCTGACTGAGAAAGGAAGCTGAGAGCTCACACCAGGATGCTGCTTTGGAATAAGTCTGTTCATCAGAAAACAGAGGAACTTTAGCAGTCTCTTGGTAGAGAGACAATAGATGAGCATTAATGCTTGAGTAAAAGGTATAATATGAATTAGGGGAGAAATTGAACCCTTGCTACATTGAGAGGCTGTAGTACAAACTGGGGATGAACTGGAGTCCCAGATTTTGAGAGAAGGAGAAACATACTGGATAGGAGCCACTTATCTCAAATTTCTTGCTCCCCAAAGATCACTTAATGCTGAATTACAAGGTCGCATCTAACTTTTGGGTTGACTTGAACTCACAACCACAAAACCTTCCTTTTGAAGGGACGGTTTTACGCTCTGAATCTCGGCATAAATGTAGAGATGTGACCCTGAGGAATGGATTGTGGTGTTGGGGTCTCAATGTCAGCTGTTGCTCGGTGTCATACAATAAATCACACAAAGATAAAGCACACACAGTCTCTACAGAGGTGGTAGGAGCCAGTGCTGCACAGGCTGGAAGCCTTCCGATTTGAATTGGAAACAGAATCTGTTAGCTTCCTAAAAGGAAATACTGTGTGTAGGCTCGCCCATTGAATGACTTCACTAAAATACTAAGCTAATATAATCAGAAACATTTAGCTATAATTTTTGCAGAGCTCATTGATAGTACAGGCTTCCCAGCTCTAAATGTGTTTTGCATTTGTTTAAGGTTTGAAATAATTGGGCCTGGTCTTAATTGTGCCAGTGCAAGAACAAGTCAAGAGTTGTTTTATTGCCTTAAAGAACTTTTAAAGAAATTTAATTGTCTGATTGAGTTACTGTATGCTCTTTAAACATACAGAGGGAGAGAGAATTAATCAGATTATTTTCTTGCAAATAATGGGAAAAACTTGTTCATGGCCATGGAGAGGCCTTACCCATTGAAACTTTGTGATTGCCTTGGAGGAGCTGTTGTGGATCAGGTGCTGAGGATTCACGCTTGCGGTGCACCAACGTGCTGTCCTGCTGCTGAGCACCAGAGAAGGTCTTCTGCATGCGCTGGTATCTACAGCTCAAATCCCGACATTTTGGAATCAAAGTCACCAAAAAGACATCCATTAGTGTCAATTCTGTGTTTGTTCCTGATCTCCATAACTCAGGAAGGGTGCATTGTAATTAGACAGAATGGCAACAAAAATGGCTAAAGAGATGGGACCCTTAAGAGGCAAGACTTTCAAAAGGCTAGGAATCTCCAATGTAGAGGAAAAAAACCTGAAGGGGAATATGGTTGGGCTTCACAAAGTCATTAATTTCTTGTAAGTTAAGCGGAGAACTGTTATTCAGCTGGTCTCTCTGGATAAGAATAAGTGCAGTCTGTGAAAGTAGTATAAAGTTGGTTTAAAACAGGTAAAAAACTACTTCTTTTCTCAGCAGGTCAGGAAATTTTGGAACCTATTGTCAAAGGAGGTTGTGGAGGCAGACAGTAGAAGGATGTTCAACAAATTCATTAGAGGAAAACAGGTCTCTAGTTGGATTCTAAAATGATTGGGAAGGATGTTCCCTCTAATATCCCAAATGCATCAGTCAGGAGAGCACAAGAGAAAAGAATTGCATGAAGTGGCCAGCCTTGCACTCTCTTCTTAAACACCCCATATTGCCACTTTTTGAGACAGAATACAGTGCTAGGTGGACCACTAGCCTAACCCAGTATGGCACTTCCTACATCCAGTCATCTTTGGGCATGTCTGAAGGGGGACAACTGGTGTGACGAATATTTTAAAACAGAGCTGAAAGAGAAAAGTAGTCCGGTTTTATAAATAATGCTAAAATCATTACCCTTGGCAATGCCAGTTGACATGTTTTCTGGAACTACTTGCCCCATGGTCACTTCTCTAGCTAGCCTTAAGGTTCTTGGGGTGATCAGCTTGTCGCTGATCTCAGCTCAGGCAAATCTCCAGGGAGAGGAAGATGTTACAACCATGCCCCTCCACACCTTTTACGTAGTATTATTAGTGAGCGGGAGAAATGAAAACTTTTAACCAGACTAGACTAGATCTCCGTCTGTTCATCTTCATAGGCAATGACATCTCTCTGTGGGTGGAAGGGATTGTTTATTCTGCTGTCAATGGTCAGGCACAAAAAATTGTTGTGAGGCAATGTTCAAGACAAGTGCTTAGAATCTGGATCTTACTTGCTCTTAGGAAGTAATGAAAAATCCACAGTGTTGAGACAAATACTGTATGTTTTACATGATGTTTCTTTTTCATTCTTGAACATCAACTAATAATAGTGCTTTAAGTTTCAACTATATTTGTGTTTAGAAATGTTTTGAAATTTCACATGCCAGAATTCTTTTCTTCTTTTCTATTCTTTTTAAAAAGCTTTTAAAAGTGATTCTGGCATTTTTTTACCTCTTCCTCTGAAAGCATGATAATTGCACAGCATGAGCAAATTATCTGTTTTCATTGGACCTACATTGTGTGTGTGGAAAAATCTTTTTCTAAGAGAATGTCAGAAAAATCTAGTGCTTAAAAGAGATCATTCTCAAGTCCTAAAAGTACAGATCTTTGTGTCTTGACCTAGAACTGTTTTTAAAAGAGGTTTGTGAGCAGAAGAGGAGGCAAAGTCTGTTTGAAAATTAACAATTATTCTTGTGTCAATTACAAAAAGATGAAGAGGAGAAAAGCGTTGGAGTAAGGGGATATCAAAATTCCTATATTCAAAGGAACAATGACTGAAACTTGTGCTGATTATGTAGCACAGCTTGATTAGAAAACTCTTGTCTTTAGGTAGAGATTCCTTAGAAAAGCTAGTATAGTTGATAGTTTCACAGATTATGCACTAAATCTGTTACTTGCAAAGTTTTGTATAATTTTCAGATGTGCACATGTTCAAAGAACAAATCAAACTTTCAAGAAAAGCGTACTGATTCCTCCAAATAATGTTTTAGTAGTTTCAAGAGAAGAACTTCTTGACAGACAGAAGTGAGAGGCAGCAGTAAAGAAACAAGGCCGAGCAATTTCCCTTGTTACCTTCCAACTCTACTCCTATGTCCACAGTTAGTGCTCTACCTGCTCAATGAGCCTTTCTTTGAAAGGGTCAGTGGCGCTTAATGTCTTGGAAGTGAGACCCATTTCTGAGACCTAAATATGGACTTTGCAGCCTGAGGATTTTAAGAAAAAAAAATACAAACCAACCACCTTGTGATCTGATGATGGCATATTGTCAGTAGAGGAGGCCTACAGTTGGTCAGAAGATCTGCATTTTCAACCTGGTTCTCACGCAATTTCAGCTTGCAAGTTTAGTATTTCACAGAAAACTCCTTGAGACTGTCTGATAAATGGAAAAAATGTTTGTCCATTGAAGTAATCTTTTCAAAGAGCTATCTAAGCATAAAATGATTAAACTTGTCTGTAGGTGGGATTAGAATGAAGGACTTTCTAGCCCCTGGACCCACATCCATTTCACAAATCTCTCTGCATGGTTTAGCACAACAGGGACCAAAAAACTGTTTGCTCCTCCAGCATATTCATGTGGTGAAAACAGCAGACAAAGATTTCAACCCCTTTTAAGTTTTAAATATGTCTGTGTCTGAGATAAGGAACATAAGGTTCACAAGTTGCGTAAGACTTTCCAGGCTGAGGGCCTCATTGTTGGAGCAGACGAGGACCCTGCCAGGGAGCACGGCCGTGGCCGGCCCCGGAGCTGCTCCAGTGCCAGGTAGACACTTCGCCAGCCCAGAGCACGAAATGCAGGAACTAACAGTACCTCTGGACTTGCACTTGGACCTGGGCCCGGATGCGAGGAAACTTCCGCCACTCCGGTCTGCGATACGGTGGCAAATACAGCAACAATACCGATTATTACGTATAGCGAACAGGCTAAATGGAGAAATAATTCCAGGGTTTTTTTATAAGCACAGACGAATTTGTAGCAGTTGTTAGTTAGTCTCTATAGTAATACCACCATTGCTGGGAACGGATTCGTATCCTGCCCAAACTCTAGAACTCTAAGTGATTTTCTCTGTCTCTGAACCTTTCCCCCAAAACACTTATATAAATGCTAATGGTTCCGCAGGATTCCTTGTTTTTCTATTTTACATCCATTGTAACATCAGTCAATTAAAGAAACGTAGATAATGGGTCCTTTATCGCCAATTCCATGTTCCCCTTCCATTCTCCTTTGTGGAACCATTTAGCCTATGTCTCTGGTATTGTTTCTCTCTGTTCAGGCAGCTTATCCAATCTTGGCCGTTTCCTCTGCTATAATCTTCCATGTTTGTGACTCTTGGGGGACCCGCCTTTCATTTTTATTGCCCCACCTACTGGAAAATTCTTTGCTCATTATTTTATTTTAAAGCTTTCCAATTTTCAATAGTCTGACTTATTTCCTCTCCGCCTATGAAGTGTTGGGAATGCAAAAATAAAAGAGCAACGTATGAAAGAAATGGTAGCGTATTTATACTGATACTCATGAATTTAAGTCTGTGTGGCAAACAGATTTGAGCTCCAAAATGTAACAAAAAAAGATGTATGGAAAAAGTAATCCAGTCCTCTCTTCATCATGGAAATACCAAGTCACTGTACATTCACAAGTGGGTTTTACTTCAAAGTTGCGTGTCGTGCAAAAGAATGAGTTGTTAGCTACAACATTTAAGAAAAGGATTACTGTGAACTTGTTTTAAAAGGTAATCTTATTTCTCTTACTCACGGTGACTCATTGGTTATGACATTTGAGTTAGAAACATACCATATAGAGATAACTGCTCCGGGTGTTACTCGTAATCAGTGTCTGACAAATACTGAGTAGCAGGAAACCAAGGCAAAGGAGGTTGTCTGCTGTGCTCGGTTTGAGGGCACAGGAGGAGGGTGCTCGGTTTTAATCTTTGACCTTTCAGTGAAGGATTTTGAAACAGGCAACTAGATAAATATTTTCCTGGAACAAACAAAATGAACAAAAAAATGAGCTTGGGTTTTCCACTAGTAAAGAAATCTTCAAATTTTAAACCTATATGTAAATTATAGGTTCGTGAGGTTTCACAGTAGCAAAAACGAGACTTAAAACTTCATGCAAAATTATCAGGGACCTTGTATCCAGAGGAGGAAAGAAGACCTTGTTTTTCATAGTGTCGACTTCTAAAATAAATATGGGGAAGGAAAGGAGCAGGCAACAGATGAAGATGAATGTTGTGGGCCAGGATTTGGGGTAAAAAGAACTACATAAAAATGCAATGGGCTACTAAATGCCAAGTGTGGGCTTACGAGTCATCTATGGACATTGTCCTGGTCGACATAATGTGATGGATCCTGCATGCAACTGCTGCGGCAATGATGTGGAGCAGTCAAGGAACACGGTTATAACAGTAATGGCTTGTCAATCTTATTTTTTTTTTTTAATTAACGGCTGCATACTGTGGTCCCACGGATATTTGAGCAAAATTTGTGAAACCAATAAAGCCTGGCCTGACTAGCTAGACCATTTTGGGATTTCCCATGAATTCAGACTGAAGTATTGAGTTAGATAGATCAAACAGTCTATCTGTATGTTTTAAATATAGAGGTGCACGTGTAGTTAGTACATCTCTGCATTAGGAGAACTTTTCCTGCAGCATGAAATGTCGGGACTAAAACAGAACTTCTCCCTGAGAAAGCAGCAGACACTAGTTTCTGCGCAGCTTTCCGGAGATACATATCATTTGCCACACTTGACCTTTTTGAGCCGAAATTATTTTGACTCAGAATGATCCAGCAAACTGTATGTCGTGGATAATTAGACTTGGGGGAAAAAAGAAATGCTCCAGGCTCTATTAAAACACAGTACATTTCTGAGCAATAAATTGAGGCTCAAGTGTATCAGGACAGTAAGATGGCAACAGCCCTTCCCTTAGACAGCAGATAGTACAACAAATGTTTCTGAAACCCATACTGCAACTGCATGGCCAAGCAACCATTTCCTCCCTTCCTATGTCAATGCAAATTGGGTAAACACTTCTCCCAATAGTTTTCTAACATCGTCGAATTAGAATACGTCTAAGCCAAAACTATCTATTTTTGTATATGTATATGAAAAAAAGGCAGTCACTATCAAAATGCTCAACAACCAACAGTTGTTATACTAAAACTGAGTGTAGACTATTTTTAGGTATTACAGTTGTGGCTTCCAACTTTTTTCCCCTTTTGGTATCACACTGACTTATTGGGCTTATAAAACCTTGAATGCATTATATGGTGTCAGAATTTGACAAGTCAAGCTGATGAAATTTTAAAAGGCCCTGTTTATGTGTATCCTGCTTGGAACATACAATTCATTTTTGCCGTGGATTTTCCTGTTTAAGTACTTTGCTATAAAGGTTAAGTAAAGCGTAGAGGAACTGTATGTTCCATCCATATGTGCCTGTAACATCCCATTCAGGTAAAGTTGTGTTTACTTTAAGATCCATTTGCCATTGAACTGTGGAGGGAACGTAGTACGTTTCTACGTTCAGTTGTAGACTGAGAAGGGCAGGTGATAATCAGTTGTTTATCATCTTTCTTTAATGCTTCAGCAGAAGGAAAAATAGAATTTGAAGGTTTCTTATGTGAATTGTTTCTACTAGATAGCAGATTAGATGCTATCTGTCCGTTATGGTAATATTGCTTTCTGGAACCTCTTTTCAGACAGATAGCTGCAGTACTTTGGCTAAATAATTAACAAAACATTTCACTAAAGCTGTTGACTTATTTACCAGATATTTGTTATGTTATTTAACTTAATCAAGGAGAGGTAATATTGAGTGTTGGTTAAAGAAACAACTTCTTTTACAAACATTTTTATCAAACTTGCAGACCTACTAGTGGTCCGTGGGTTTACCCAGAAAGGAGGGTAACCTAATCCTTCAAGTACCCTTGAAATAGGGTTATGCAATACAAAGTTTTCCCGAGCAATTTGCTTGAGCAAGAAGAGAAGAAACAAGTTTGGGGTAGCCAAGAAGAATGTTTCTTGGCTGACCACTCGGCCAGCTGGCAAGCACTTCCTCCTCTTGGCCTGCCGGTTTGGGCTAGCAGGTTGTTTATGGGTATTCAGATACCTATATCCGTAGGTGTATACAGGCCTTCTTAGCTTGTATAGAAGCCAGTCCTGAGCCAGCCTGTGTCTGTCATCACATGCATACTCTGCCCCATTCCAGATAGCGAGCCCTTCTGCATTTGGAGAGGTAAGGAGGAAGCCGCGGGTATACCTACCTGGGTGGGTCTGCCAGGGAGAGCTGGAGTCCAGCAGAACAAGGACTGAGCAGGACCAGATGACCCCAAAGGACCTGACTCCACAGGGCCAGTGATACCAGTCCTCGTGATGTCAGATACTGCCTCTGTTATCTGCTTTTTTGCCTATATTGACCCGGGTAATGAAGAATTGATAGTATAAATATCTTCTCACAATAGGCTGGTTACCAACAGGAAAATGGCCTGATGGTAACATCATTGCTAAGGACACAAAGAATAGGTGCAATAAGTAGAAGATTTCAGCAGACTGTAAAGCTGCATTAAAGCATGCTAAAAAGGCTTCATATAGTAAACAAACTTAAGGGGAGCACCTAAGCTTGTGCTGCAGAAGTATCGGACAACACGCCATGACGACAAACATCTTGTGGACGTGATTAAAGCAGGAACTGTAAAAAAGACTTGCATTTGTATACACTATCATGTTGTTGATAGTGTATTTTCTCATTGAAATTTTTGGATTCTATCTTCATGGTGAAGAAAAGAATTCCAAAATATGATATCATGTTATCCTTGTTTGGGTAAGTGTATACCTCATATATTAATGAATTCACATGTTTTTTAGGGACTTAGAAGTCCTGAAATTGATTTAACTTCAAAGCATTTTACAGAAAATATTTATTCTTTATGAATCAGTCAAAGATGCTTAGAGACAACTAAAAAAAATTTGCACTTACTTATTTACTGTATCTCCTACAAATATAATTCTGCGGAGATTATCAATACTGGGTTACATGTGGAAAAGCCTTTTCAGTGGAATAAGTTTAAAGAATGAATCATGTCATTTCCAGAAGACAAGTCAAGGAGTGCCGGCCATATGGTAGAAAATATAGGCAATCTGACTGGATGTATTGTGTCTATTTAAAGACATAACTGGAAAATAAATGGGAAGTTTGACACTTTCATGCATCACAAGTGAAAAGCATAATACTACCCTTGTACATAGAACCTGGGGGGCACGGTACTTAGAACGGGAGCTACGGACAGCGTTCTCTTGTTACTTGTACACTTTACAGGTATGAGTTGCCTTGTGTAATTCAACAGACGAGTGGTTCCCTCCCTTCCTTGTGTGCTTATGAAGTTGGCATATGGCTCATGAACATCTCTAGCATCTAAATATAACACGAGGATGCAAGCAAAATGCCCTAGTGATGTGGTTGTGCTTTTTACTTAAGTAACAAAATTATGAAAGAATGAAATATTTTGTTCTTCTAGTGTTTGCGCTATTCTTCACTTTCTGCTAGCTGGGAAGTTTCAATATTCTCCATGTGGTACCTTTCAAAACAAAACACCAATTAAAAATAACAAAGTGGAACATTGAGAAATTCATGTTCCATGGAACAACAAATTGTTTCAAATTGGTGGTACAGAACCAAACTGGCAGCACGGCAGTTATTAACATTGCTTTCTCAGTTAATTGGGAGAAAACTCTTTCTGGCATCAGTAATTTCTTAGCGATTTCTGTGTGTGTTTTCATTGCTTGCGCACGACACGTACATACAATACAGAATATAAAATGTATTAACATGGCTAAGTAGCAAAGGCGTGAAAGCACGTATTTCTTATGAACCACAGCAAATATTTTCTAAATGCTAAGATTCAATGTGGTCTACAATAATTCCTCTTTTTAATTTGTATTGTAATTTGTTCTTTTATTCTTGTACTTCTAGTGTCATGATGAAGTTTTTCCCTTTCTGTAAGTGTACGATTGTGCCTTGAAAACCTGCATCGGTTTCTTGCATATAAAAACATATGTTGACATTTATATGCACAAACCTGGAACAACTTTAATTTGCGATTTTTTGTGTTATTCGTAACTGTTCAGAACACATGTAGACTAAAGACGTAGTGGCGATGAATACATACTATGATGGAACATGGTGTATGACTCTAGCATACAAAACTATGCTATTCTGTTACATGACAACTTAATTTGTACTTTACATGTTTCCAACTCTAACTTACAAAGTCTGCTCTAGTCATTTTTGGAAAATCTGTTCATGTCGTGGTTTGCTCATTTTGGATATGATTCCAGCATGGAGCCTTCTCTCCAAGAAGTAAAACTTGTTCTAACTGCTCATAAAATTTTCCCCAGAAGTGTTTATAAAAGCTAGTAAAAAAGAAAGTGCTCATTATTTTTGATAAGCAGTGAAGGATTGGAAATACATATTTCAATCACAGAGCTAAAACTATTTGGAAGTAGAGAAGGAGGATATATATATGCATTTTTAAACTGATAAGTGTTTCTTAAAAAACATTAATTTTCATGAGTCACTTACCTCAGAGCTTAAAACTTCACCTTTCCTTTTGCTATGGTTAAATGGAGGGAAAACGCACCAAGTCTCAGCAAATGTCAAATCCAGCTTTAAAATATTGGGATTTAAAGGAGGTATAATACCAATAAGTCTAAAACTATTAGGGCTTCCTAGTGAGAATATACAGGACTGTTTTATGTAGTTTTTGACAGAGAACTTAAATTAGCCCTGCAACATAGATGGTGTAACTTTTCCTGCTGCCTGGGAAAGAAATGCTGTCAAGCCCTAAGTTGTGGTGATGGCACTTAGTTTGTATGAGTCTAATAAAAGGGCAGAGCGTATGCATGTTTCTCCGATTTTAGATTTTTTTTTCTCTTGGTCAGAACTTTGAAGTCTTTTTAATGCTTTGTTCTCTTCCTCTTTTCCAGGCTAATAAAAAGAATTATTATTACTACCACATTTGTGTCTCTTGGATTTTATTTTGGCTAATGCAAGCGTTTTTACAACATGATCTAGGACAAAGGAGCAATTAGAATTAAGGAGCCTTATCCAACAATTACAGCACTTACTGCAATTATAATAGTAACTTAGTAAGTTGATGACTTACCGAGTTACCCAAATGATACATTTTTATTTTGCTTTTAAAGTTAGCAAAAGCTTAATGCTAGGGTTTTGTAATGAGCCTGCGGTAACCAGATTTGTAGTCTGAAGCCTTCGTCTGCCACACTGTTAGCCATCAAAGGAGCCCTGTCCTACCAAGCTTTCTATTTTCACAACAGGATATCTGGTTTCTTTTATGAGGATACAGCTATGTTAATTTGGTTTAGTGGTTTGTTGGAGGTAAGCATGCTCTTCACAGCACAAACACCAAAATCCCCTTAAAGCAATGCCTTGTTAATAGCTGGGGTCGGATTGGCAGTTTTGCGCCGTAAAGTGTGATTTGGTTGGATAAATATGTTTAGTCTGGTGAGCGCTTTAGTGATTGAGGGTCTGTTAATGGATAAAGGTGGATTATGGCGAAACCTCTACGGGCTGTCACTGAGCACTTAGAGTCGGGAGATGCCACGGGGGGAACGGAAAACAACCCGGCACTGTGGAAAAGCTCGGCAACTATCACGTATTTTAAATATTTGGTGCTATTATTTCAGTGTTGAGGTTTAAAGTCATGTGTCACTTGAGGAGAACAGAGCAGAGCAGCCTGGGCGGCTGCTGGCCACCTCGTTTGGCCCTAAAGCAGGCGTGCTCGGTACCCGCGGCTGGGCCTGTTCAGGGAGCGAGCTTTCTCAGCACACCATAGTCGAAAAGGCACCAGGTACCTGGAGGGTAAGTGCAGAGTAGCTGTAACTTTTCGTAGGAATGTACTGTAAATCTTTTAATTCAGGATAAAATTCAGTGCAATTTCAGATGGTTTTATCAATCGGTATTCTTGCTTGCTGTTGCCCAAACCTGGGTTTTTTCGTAATAGCGCCTTCTCCAAAACAAAGCTTTTTGCAAAACCACCCTTCCTCCTTCTCCTTCTTCTAAACACATGATGAAGATCTTTCTTTCTCTTACTTTTAAGAAAGGTAATGTGATCCTCGGTATAAAGCACCAACAAATGTCACTTCTTTCCTCTGCTCAGGTGTACACAGCTTTTTTATGAGGTGCTAAATATCAGCTTACTTGGGGACTTGAAATGGCCTCGAGGCCAAGTGGCAGATATTCAGGCACTTACATAGAAATTCTCCACTTCTGGTGAATTTTAAAACCTGTGTGTCTTTATTGACGGCCATGGTACAATGATTTGCTAAGTTTGTTTACCATACTATGGAAGTACGGCACATATTAACAGGTGAAGTACACACCCAGGGTATTTTGGTGTGCGTCTGAAATGCTTGGACAAATAGAGCTTCCACAGAAGTCTTTTTAAGCTGTTAAGCTAAAAACTTCTTTGGGTTTGGGGTTGTTTGGGGTTTTTTTAGGGAGGGGAGGGGGGAGTGATATTTGTTTTCAGGGAAGACCATGGAACTCTTCCCTCTGTTCTCTTTTATTCTTTTCTTATCAAAGACATATCAGGCTGACCCATGCCGTACAGTTGATAGTTACCATATGTCAGTACAGGTTCAAGCCTACAAAACTTACAAAAACTCCAGTGAAATTTTTAGAGCAGAAAACTTCCTCCCACTTAATTTTGGGAAACTTCTTGCAGCTTCACTGTAAACCTACATGTTTCACACACTTTTTTTCATCTGGTTAAAACTACCTGCACAGGAGGGTTACCTTTTGGTCAAGTCCAGATTAACTGAGGGGTGGTGGCTTCTCCATTAGTTGTGGTCTTTACAGTTAGGTGCTCTTCTAAAGGATGTATTACGTCTCAAATGCATTTAATGGGCTTGGAAGAAACCTAATGATTGAGCAGGTTCTTTCTATTATGTTACCCTAAAGAACAGGCTAGATGGTCGTAAAAGTTATTTCTGGCCAAGTGGTATCTTGGAGACAAAATTCTTCGCTAGGATCCATGCAACCATTCCCATATTGCAGTAATTTAACCCAGAGAAAAACAGATTTGTAGACTTTATCTTTTTCTGTGCTTCTTATCACAACTCTTCTTGCTTGAATGAGAGAATAAATCAGCATTGTAATTATTAGTTTCATACAACATATTTGCTTCAAATCACAGAAGTCTTGCTCTTAGATGTCAAATGTTAGCAATAATAAGATACAAAAAGGGAAGGAATTGTTTATAGGATATTATTTATTAGATATACTGCTTTTGGTTTAGATACTACCTATAACCCATTTACAAAAAAATTGTACTACCTAGCATGCTGGACCGCTGGAAAATGAGAAAGAAATACAGCTGATGAAATTAAGACAGAAAAATATATTTAAGTTTCCAAGTCTCTAACATGTTGGTGTGCCTTCATATAGAAGGTCATCCTAACTCCAAAGCAGGAAAAACAAGGCAGGGTTTATGATGAATTTGATTATCCAAGCAGCAGTGTGGAATACTGCTCCTTGTTCTAAAATGTACTACCCTAGCTAAAAACTCTACTTTTGGAGAATTCTTTGCTGGCTTTACAAGTCAATTAAAGGCTAAAATGAAATTGTGGAAAAATGTAATCTTGAAATTATTAACAAACATTTGGACGTGAAAACTGCAGACAGACAAGGCAAGAATGAGTCAGATGATAGCAGAGGAGTTATTTAAAGGAAAAAGGAAAGATGCTGAAGGTGAAGAAAAAAGAAAGCTGTCAAAAGGAAAAAAAAATAAGCAAAAGATGCAGTGGGGCAGCAGGAAAAGAATCTGACTAAAGATGTCCTGTGAGAGAAGGCAAACATTAAGAAAGTATTGATGCTAAAGACAATCAAATATTCCGCAGTAAATCTTTCTGGCTTTGTATAATGGAGCTTGGAAGTAAATAGCGAGTAGAACTTTAGGCAGCTTTAATTCTGTGCCATGAACAGGCAATTCACTTTAGAAGTGTGTTTAAAAATACAAAAATTGGAAATATTGGCCATATTATAAATGTTTGGTAATGTTATTAGTCTAATGAGAAATATGCATGTGATCCATGAACCCAGGAATTTTGCGGTCAGTATCTTAAAATGATGCCAGTGACTTTAAGACTAATGCAGGTCTTTTTCCAGGAATTAGACATTGTTGCAGGCACTCGAGCTACCTTGGACCTCTTTTGCTAGTGTACGCAGTTTTGCCATTGCATCTTTAATTTTTTGTAAAAATCATAATTTTGAAATGTAAAAATGCTTTTCTCTCTTAAGTTGCTGCATAGGGCTTTCGTGTTAAAGACAGGATGGGAAAGCAGACCGACTAACAGGGGAAACGGTGATAATTGCACATAGGAAAGCGCTCTAGGTGCATGAACTGATGAAACAAGAGAAAACAGGCATTAAAGAGCAGGTAGGGAAGTCATTTTAAGTTCTGTAATTTGAAGTGGTAACATACCCAAATGGGAGGCAAAGTCTTTGAGCATAGATGGTTCCTTAATACTAAATTAACGGTTACATACATACACACACAATACATACATAACTAGCAGGTGGGGTTCTTGGTTGGGGTGGTTTTTTGGTTTTGATCTACAGCCTTGGCAACAGCTTTCCTATCTTGCTCCAATGGCACATGGTTGTTCTGCTTTGGTTAGCCTTAACTGCAGCACTGCGCTTCTGCTCCAGAACTGCGGATGAAATACGTGCAGCTTCGTAGCCCTTGTTCACAAACACCCAGCAGGCATCCAAACACTTTCGAGCAATAAATAAGACCCCACAAACAAAAGCAAATTAAACCTTCCGCTTCTATTCATAAAAATATATATGCAGCTTTATTTAACCAATCAGATACCTGTTTGAGACACATGAAATAACTTGGTGGTCTTAGCCCAGTTCCAACTGGACAGCTGTTTGGACCATAAAACTCCCTGCCATAATTGGCTTTAACCGGCATCCTTGTCAGCAAAACAGCCAAGTTTTGTAGGGGCACAGAGACTGAACAGCTTTTCCCATAGCCTAGAGGTGGTTCTTCTAGATTAAGCGTGTGGGTGGCCTGCTGATAGTGGTAGAATTTTAAAAAAAAAAAAACAACTTTACACCGCTGGAATTTTTTTGAATCATATCTTTTTTTAGAGATCAGGACAGAATTCTACTCCTGAGTTTCTCATAAATGTTAAATTTAAAAAGTACAATGTATATTAATGTTGAAAAGTGTTTTGGAAACTATGAAATGAATTGTCCTGTGTCAGCCAATCGCAAAATGTCTGAAAGAAACCAGAATTTCATTCAATGTATAAAGCAATACTCTTCCCCCCGCCCCCCAAAAAAAGAAAAAAGAAAAAAGAAAAAAAAGGAAAAAAAAAAAAGGAAAAAATGGAGATTTAGGACCAGACTGTTTTTTATACTAGTGGAAAGGGAAGTGCTGCAATTGCCAGCTGGTTAAACCCAGATCCCCAAATTTGTCCTGTGCTGGGATAAGTAAATTGTGGAATTGCAATAAAACTCTTGCCAAACATTTGAATGAATGGTGAAGTAGCCCCCAAAAATTTTAGAAAATCTAATCTCAAAACAGAAACAAATGAAGAAAAGCGTGCCTCACCCAGACTGAGAAACTGTTCAGCAGCATCATACCTAATGCCAGCCCTGAGTAAACCGCAACACTCTGCCTTCGCCTTTACTGATAGGGCTATCATCCGTAAGGTACCTTAGAAGTATAAATTGATATAAGCCCACCCAGAAAATGCCTTATAAAGCACCTGAGATAGTCCCAAGCACTGTGAAATGAGAAGCGCTAAATGTATAAATTGTTACAGAAGTAACACCGAGTTCTCTAATTCCCGGTGGCACGTGCAATACCTCGGCACCAAATATAACGTACAACCTGTCCGAAAGGGTGAAGACTTATGCTCGCTTTGCACTGATGTAAATGCCCTTGCAGGGTGCAGGGCAGTGGGTATCTGGGCCCATAATGTGGAATTAAGTGCTACAAGAGAAATGTTACTGTAGTACTCATTCTTGAAAGTCTGCCTACATTTTTCTTTCCCAGTGACTGCTTTTTAAAGAAACGCCTCTCTTGTTTGCCCTTTATAGTCTGTCTTGTGTACGAGCTCTTGATAAGCTGAGGGAAAACTGCAAATTTCGTAACATGCTATGGAAAAAAAAGAGATGTGGGTTGTTTTTTTAATATTGAAAAAAACAATAAAAGGCCTGTTAAGGCAGATGGGCACATGCTTTGTGCAGCTCCCAAGGCCTATCTCAAGAGCACCGTACAAAAACAAAGCTCGGTGAAGAGGAAGCAGCTGCAAGGGTGATACAGAGCCCTTTCTTATAAACAAAGAGCACCAACAAATCTGTTTGAGCATGAATATTAGATTTGCTGACTTTTGCTGACATCACCGTGGGAGATAAACGTATTACAAGGAGTGGAACAGCTTGTTGCTTGAGAGGTTGCCAGATGTGATAAGTGAATGGCAAAGTGGCAAATGAAGACCGGGTGCCCATCCTGACAGTCTGAGCCGTAGCTGAGAGTTGTGACTCAGTGAAGTGTTGTAGGGAACATAACTAGGCTGGAACAAGTGGATAAAAATGAACTATGAACCTCTTTTTTTTTTTTTTTTTTTGCCTAATGGCAAGGAGCTAACAGCTGCTTCCATCTGGGAACTGTGTGAAAGTGCCTTACAGCTGTACAATAATAAACAGGGAAAAACTCTGCACAGCCTACTGCTCCATTTACATTCTTTCCCAATCTTTTGCCTCATTAAACTGTAATCTTCCTCCTAATTATATTTCATCAATCTATTGTTTATGGAACTCTAGATTAAATGGCAAACATATCCAAACAAAAATAAACTTATAATTAGTTGTCTTCTCCTCACCCCTCCTCCCTTTGTATTAGCAAGTGCATCATTATCAGGCCCCAGGGGTTTGGTGAGGCAATCGGTTTACATGGTGCACTTTTGGCAGCAAAGAATAAAGAAAAAAAACATTTGTAGCTGCATAATATGATTTACCAGCTCTAGGGCTCCAGGGTCTACACTTCCATAAATACAAGTGACAAATTATCAATAAATCATTCCCCGGTCTACTATATTGCATAATGTTTATTGAAACCCAGTTCTAATAAATATAAAAGTCACCTTTTTTATCCAAAGCATAAGAAACAAAGATGACAGCGATTACAAACAAAAATGAAAAATGAGAAATAAGCCCCATTACAAGCAACAAACCTTTTTTTTTCCCTAGCATCCTTAGCGCCTCAGCGTTGTTGGCCTCTGAAAGCCGCCTGGGAGCAGATATGACCTTCAAATGGTGATTTTATTCTTTGATTATGATAAACATTGTTTTTCTGGTTTTGTTTGTTGTGCATACAATTCTCACATCTGGCTCCCAATCTCTGAAGAAGTCAGTCCAGTGCGCTTTCAGGACGTTGATCAGAAACAACATTAGAACTGGTAAAGTTCTTCCAAATCAGTCTTGTTGTCAATCAACTCAGCACACGGAGACCTGTGCTCCCAAACTGTATTGGTTTGGTTCATTGCAAGAAGTTATTTGAAAAGTGAAACGAAGGAGATAACAGAATATTTGCATATTAATTAAAGTTTTCATTCGTCATCTCTGTAAATTGAAAACCACAGCTCGAAAGAGTTATACGGGGTTTTTTTCACTCTGATTTGTGACCACAAAAACTAGACCAAATATTGCTCTAGGATGTAAAAACCCCCCTACTGAAGATCATTTCAAGAAAATTACTCACGAAAACTTTAGACTTTTTACATTTCCCCTCCACATAAAAAAAATAATAAAAATTATACATTTACATTTCTTGAAACAAATTTTGGGGTTATCTCACCTGTCACAGGTGCTGATTAAAATTTGGGATTATCCTATCCCACCATTTTCAGGCAGGTCAGCATCTGGAAGTAATTTACACAGAGTAGTCAGTCATTAGACTGCTGTAACACTTTAAAAAGTCAACTTAAATCTTAATTGAAATTCCCTGTCCTTTTGTATTCTGTAAGCCAAACATCAGATACCTAGGTTAAGCTTAACTAACATCTCCTCTTCCAAAAGATTACATTTTCCACTAGTCTTCTGATCGTTTCATTCTTCAAAAGAAGTCATAACTATCTTTGCATCATGAAAAAAAAATCTCTGCTAAAATACTTCATTCATCTTACTTGTATTTCTGTTAGGTATATCCTGCTCTGTAGGGATGTAATCTACCTGTTCAGTGTCACATTTTTGCTGGTGTAAATAAATTCTGTGTAATTCAAAGGAGCATGCCCATTTAGGACAAAAGATATTTTTTCCCTTGTGACTTCAGTGGAAGTTTTGTGTGCCTGAGCACTGTAGGACTGGACCCAGGAGTTTCCTTTCCAGATTAGACTGTATTTACTGCGCAGGCTTTCTCCTGCCGCCTGATTTTTATCGGTGCCCTTCCTTGTCGTGTTTTGAGGACAGCGTAGCCCCGTGCAGTAGCGTGGCTGTGGTTGTGGGGTATGAGGGGGCGAATAACCCTATCTCAGAAGTTCTTGCAGAGTTTTGGAGAAAACCATTAATTTCCTATAGGTTTAAGGCTCTAGCGTGTTGACCCGCTGGAATCATCCTACTGAATTCATTTGCTCTGTTCCCGTGTAGAAGCGTTTGCGCATCAGAACCTAAAACAAGATTTGAAAGAAGGAACGCTGCTGGCACTTGTAAAGCATTAAACAGAACTCCTTTGTTTCAGAAATGGTTCCTCGTCTGGCACTAGGTCAGAGCGGTGAATACTGCGCTGGCAGCGTTCGGCAGTGTTTATAGCCAGCGTGGCTCCTCGTTGCCCAGGCAGCTCCTGGCTGCCGGGACAGCAAAGCCAGTGTAAAACCCTCATCACCAAACTACATGGGATCTGATGAGTTCAGCCACCCTCCTCTTCCCACGTAATCCATCCCTCTCAGAGCTGGCGTATCCTCGGGCTCTACTGGGGGAAAGAGAAGGGGTGCAGGCCCTGGTAGCAGCTCGGATCCATAGGAGGGATGCAGCTGCAGAGCAGTCGTGAGTTAAGAGCCTTGGTGCCAGCTCAGCGTCTCACATTTGGTGATGAGTGAGGAAGTGGAAGAAACTGAGACCATGGAGCCGACAGACTATTTCCATTCGCTGAAACAGGATGTAATGAGAGATCTGAGAAATCTGGACTTTAAAATAAAGTCAAAATATAAACTGATGTGTATATCCTGGTGTAAAGAATGACATCTGTGAGAGTCTGAGCAATCTGCATGAGGGTTTCAGAAGACTAACAGATGATTTCCATAGATTTGAATGCCAGAGCTGTTGCTCAACATTCATATATTTCTGATTTCATATGATATACCCTAATGAGGTCACAGCCTGGAACTAAGGGTAAAAAAAACAATATAAAACTCCATGTTGATCATAATTCCAAACAAATCTGGCCACAAATTAGGATTTCCATGGGGAAAAGCAGAGTTGGCTTATCTGCTGTAAGAATATTGCAATAGCTTGACATAGGTATTCTGTGTCTGCCTTTCAAGGAAATCCATGAAAACACTGTTAAAAAGCTAAAAGAAAAAAAAAAAAACTGATAAATCTATCTATAAGATGGCCACCTTGCTGTAAGTAAAGGAACCCATAAAATGTCTGAGAGCTGGAGAATTCTGTGGGCGATTAAATGATTGCAATGAATCACACAGGTGTTTCATTTCTTTCATGGACACCTCAGTTATATTTTCCTGATAATTTTCCCTTTTGTTATAAGCAAAAGCGAGCAATTTGCATTTATGTTTTTGCTTACAAAGGTAAAAAAGAACTCGTACAAAATTCCCAAAATCTTTACATGCTTAATTATGCATTGAAGACAACTGATACCTAGTAAAGATCTAAGCTGACCTCTGTATTATTTGTATTTATTACCAGTCACTTGCAGTATTTCACTGGATCCTTTTCTTTTGATTTTTTTTTAATTGATTGCACTACATTTAGTCCAGCAAGTTTCCAGTTTATTATAGCAGTGGCATTATCTGATGTCTTCAATCAGTGATCCAGGAGCTTTCACTGAAGTCGCCCTGTGAAAATTGTCCAGTTAATGATAACATGGTGCTCTCCTTCTGATAAGCTGTGTGTTAGTTTTATCTAGTTACATGTTGACGCTAACAGTTGAATTGTTAATTTCAGAACCAAAAAGCAAAAGCTATCAAAAAAGATACATGAAGACAACTTAACAAATAATTCATCCTCATCTTAAAGTCTGAAGCCACTTAGAACTTTTACAAGGGTTTTCAGTCTTGCTACCTGATTGCTGGCTTATAGCCCATAAAAACATACGATCCTTATTCTTGAAGTTCAGTAATTCGTCAAGGAGCTACGTGTAATTATTACATTTCTAACAATTACTTTTCTTGATTGCGGACTAGAATCGCTTTCTCCTGTCAGAGCTAACCGGAGGGTATTGTTTGTCATCTAGCTGATCGTACTGATATGACACATCTATTTTAATGCTGTCTATATGTGCCTTGATATCAAGTGCTAGCCAGCCAAGAAACAATTAGGGACCCTATAGTGTAAGCACCCTGGTCCCATTAACCTCAGTGGAAGCCGTTTGTGTCTGAATAGGAGAGACTTTAGCCCTGCATTTATCAGATAGCTGGAGTGTATTTTTATCTTTTTCCTATGGCGTCAGTAGACATAACATAGCAATCTGCATGGGTTCGCATAAATCCAGCTAGAAATGAACATATTGCTCTCTACACATCATTTTTTTCCCCTTTTTTTGGCTACGAAAGTGTTTTGCAAAGACAGCGTTAAACTAATATAAGCCAAAAAAAGGACTGAAAGTCAACAGTGCACCAGGCAGGTCTGTAGGCACAAGTAGGCTTCACTTGCACACCGGGTTGGCCGGACGTGACCCCCAGGACAGCAGGAAGCTGTGGATCTGCCTAAAGCTCATGGGCTCGTCCACCACTCATGGACATCACTGAAAAACTTTGGTGAGGGGCAGGACTATTTGCTAATATAAGAAAGAATTTATACTCAGTTCAAACTGGGTATAAATCAAATCCGTGAGACCTATCCCTGTGAAAAGCCACAGGAAGGCCAACAGTCACAGTGTTGCATAACGAATATCTGATGCGATGCAAACCACCCTTGAATGTACCACACTATCTTGTCTTTGAATGCAAAGTGTAAAAAAAAAAAAATCTTGATGTGCCCAACTTCAGCTACCGATGGGAGATTCTCCCCTTTGTCGCGTTCTGTAAAAGTCCTAACTCTTAACACCCTGGTGTTAAAAGCAAAAGCTTATAGGAGTAGCTGTAGTGATTTCTCCCTTCCGCCGGCTGGGTTGTGCTCGGTGAGCGGCTGCGGGAAAGGGACTGGCGAGAGTGGTCACAGGGTGGGGTGCCTATTGCCAGGCAGTGGGAAAGTTTTGGCAGTGGAACATTTTGGTTGGGTTTTTCTTTTCAGATCAAATTCTTTTCTTTATTTGTGTGCAGAATTTTTATTGGCCCCTTGTCTCCAGGATAAGACCTAATATATCATTGTATGCATTTGGTCTCAACAATTGTTAGTGAATATTTTCCTCTCTTAACAAGTTCTTCATAAATTACTACAATTTTCCACTGTAATTATTTCGTTAACTGTCTCCTTAAGAACACTAATCGTTAGCCCGTCTTATGTACTTCCCCAGAGAAGTAAATAGATGCATATAAAAAAATAAGTTTTTTTTTATGAGTGACTAGGCAGTTGCAGTTTTGTTAGAAAACATGTTTTTAATCAAATCTCCCTTGAAAATAAAGGTTTCATCCATGAGGCAAATATTTCAGAAAATTCAAGCGCCCCTTGTTAATTCCTGAGATATTTAACTCAATTTTTCCTGTGTCCACATAGCCCTATTTTCAAGAAAATAGGATGCCTTTCAGAACACGTTATTCCCTACTTCTTCCTTATTTTATGAAATGATAATTTCTATTCTAAATTCTAAAATGTCTAAGTAGACACTTTTGTTAGATTCATAATGTTACTTTTTTCCCTCCTCCTTATCCCACTGTAGCCTCTGTATTGAATACAGCCTGTAACAGAATAAAACACTCATTCTTTTTTAAGAAAAACAAAAATATCCTGTAACTCCTGCTTGAACTGCTCCAGATATCTGGTTTTATTCTGTTGTATGCTAACGTTTCAGGAGAACTACCGAAATAATTCTTATCCTCCAATAATTCTGTTGTCCCAGAGCCCTTGAAAATACAGAATTCAAACCTATGACCTCCAAATTGTTGCACCTTAAAGAACTGAACCATATCACAGAAATCATGTGCGTATATTCACTTAAACTGTGGCAAATAGAAGGTAGTTCCAGTCCTACTAGTCCTACTATGTCTACTGTTCTTCTAAACTATTTCCATATCACCTGCAAACTGTCACACCTGTACTTGGCCATCTTTTTGCCATTTTACCAGGACAGGGATCAATACAGAGCCCTGAGGGAGAATATTCCTAACATTCCTCCCAGGAAAAACTGACACTTAGTCCTACCCTTTGTTTCTTATCATTTAAGCAGTTGTCACTCAGTTGTCACCACATGACAAGCCCTTCCCTCTTTCTCTGTAAGGGCACAGCTTCTGTGAGAACATCTGGTAAAGGAGACTGAAAGTCCAGCTATACCATACCAGCTGGATATACCCTTATTCACACCGTAAATCACTCTTTCAAAGAACCTTATCGGGTTTGCAAGTCATGCCTACATCTGCGAAACTTACTGGCTCTTCCCCAAAGCATCCTATCTATGTATCATATTCTAATGTGTTCTCCATCAATTTATCTAGGTTTATGTAAAGACAGTCTAGAAATAAAATTCTGGATTAGTAGCTGACAGGATATCAAAGATTTCTGTCGTATTCTCTTAGTATCAAAGCCAACTTAAGCAATAGTTAACACATCCCAATTACCAGTACAGGATTTTCCTATCTGAGCACCTTTGGCACTCCTGGAAATACCATTTAGGTCCTGAAAATTTTTTCCTCCTTTATTTATCACTACAGAACAAATCTCTTCGACTCATGTTTCAGTTGGAAATAGTTCTTCAGGCTCTTCTGCAGTAAAGCATGATTTGAGTGTATGGTCTCTAATGAATACCAGTGCAAGGAATTCACGTTGCTTTTCGCAGTGATCTGGATTTTCCTTGACAGGTCCTTTTATATCAAGATCATCCAACATTCCCAACTTCTCTTTGAAAGGCTTTTTTCTTTTGATTCACTAGAAGGACTTTTTTATTATTAACATTTATTCTTTCAGCCAGTTGCTCAACAATTTTTGGCCTGTCTAAATGTGGTTTTACATTTAAGACTGTGGCTTTACTTTAAAGAGATTATAGGCCAATAATTGCATATGAAGATTTTGAAACTAAACATATTCTGTATCAGAAGGATGGACTTTTGTATCATTTAAGCACGAATTAATCCAATTTAAAAAATGGCAGTAGGAAGTGCTAAGGGAAGAATATTTACTTGTCTAGTACATCTCTCAAAAGTGTTGGAAATTACAGAAGCCTAAGTGTTTTGCTGCCCTATTCAAAAAAGGCCAGAAGCACTTGAGCTGCACTTCTCACAACTCACTGGGCCGTAAGGTTTAGGCCTCTGCGATGCAGCCACTCCACCTCTTGAATGCAGCTGCTCGAGGACTTGAATTGTGTCTGGCCTCAGCCTTCCCCTGCTTGCTGTGCTTGTGAGAAGCTGCCCGTAAATTCAACCTCTGTGTTGACGTCCATTGTCTTTTACTTCCCCATGCAAGACTCTCAGATAGTTCAGTACTTCAAACAGGATTCTGAATTCTGCTTCAAAACTCTTTAAAGCACAAAATTTTTAGGTGTTTTTGTCTCATACTAGGTCATTTAATGCTGCCGCAATTTCTTCTAAACAAAAAATTTTGGTGAATGGATTTTTTTTCTACTATCATTCTGTAAAAATGACTGCAAAATTTTTCCCAGATTATTTTATATACTTTAAAAGTAAAGATTAAGCTATAAAACAATTTATATGTTTATGCTTTGTTTAATTATATAAAGAATCAGAATATTAAATGCAACACTAGCTCTATTAAGCTCAACATAACTTGAATTTCATAGAATCATAGAACCATAGAACAGTTTGGTTGGAAGGGACCTTAAAGCCCACCCAGTTCCAACCCCCTGCCATGGGCAGGGACACCTCCCACCAGACCAGGTTGCCCAAAGCCCCATCCAACCTGGCCTTGAACACTTCCAGGGATGGGGCAGCCACAGCTGCTCTGGGCAACCTCTGCCACCGCCTCACCACCCTCACCGGGAAGAATTTCTTCCTTAGATCTTTTCTTAGTTTATTTTATATAAATAAATAAATAAATGGATACAATTTAGTTTATTTAAATTTAACCTTTGCCTCCATCCTTTGTGAATCCTCACATCCGTTAAAGTTCATGTCATTAAGTAGCAGGCAGAACAGTCTTTGTATTTCAATCACCAACAAGTAGGCCCAAATTTTTTTCTAGATTTTAATTTAAATAAACTAAATTTGTTTCTAAATCTGTTTTGTTTTGGGGTGTTTTTATTTGCAGAAGTGTTTTTTATGTGACGTCTTTTAACAGTTCTCCCCCATGCTGGAGCAAGAGGCATTTTACATTGAAAAAGAGCATCTAATTTGTTGTTTGTACAAGGACTTGCAAATACTTTAGAAGAGCTCGACAGAATCAGCTACTCGCATGGATGTTTTCAGCTTTGATTTGTGGCAGTGGTTGTTGAGGGAAGCACAGATCAGAAATTGAGGCTGTTTGGAAACAAAGAGGAGGTTTTCATTTGCTTAAGTAGAGAGAGTGAGCTTTGGAAAAATAAGGCAGAGTCCTCCATTTTCAACAACACTGTGTCAAAATTCAACCTTAATTAAAAATAACATTGTCTTGGGCATATTACTTCAGTATTAGGTATATTTTGCATTCTAATCCCCTTACTCATGACATCAATACCATTCTATTTTGGTTTTCCAATCAAATCAAATGATGATAATAATATTTAATAACTTTCAAATATTAAGTGGATTAAACACATTTCCTGAGCTCTTCTGAGCTGCAGCATGCTGCACAAATGAAGAGTGGTTCTGCAACTAGAGGTAGCACGGCAGAGCAGCGTACTTTATGTTCTTGGAGTTTTATACAGAATTATCACCACTTTCCCAATCCTCCAACTTTTATTGATAGAGTTGGTATTTTACGAAACATTAACCACAGATAATTCACGGGTGTAAATATAAGTACATCAAAACTAATACTAAAAAAAAAGTGTTCCGTGGATGCCTAATGTACAAATAGGAAGTCTGCTCTAAGCTTCAGGCACAGAGCTCAGCTTCGGTAGGCGATCCTCGAACTAAGCAACCAGATACAGATGTTTCTGACCTCTGTCAGCATCTGCCATATCATTGCACAGCAACAGCTCAGCAACAGCCACTTTACCAGCAGACCTGTAGAATAAGATTTCCTTTCATCTTAATTTAGTTACTTTCTTGGAAATTCTCATAGGTGAATCACCATCCTTCAGTCATAGTGTCTGGAAGTGAATGCTATGGCTGTGTCCTGTTGCAAGAGCTGATGATTTTATCATTAATCTCAGAGTACCTGTTGTTTGTTTTAAGGCACAAGCTCCTGAAATCATATGGAAGGAGCAAATCTCAGCCTTTTCTTCAGTGTCTGGAAACAAAACTGATAATAATAAAAAACACTGTAGGGCGGTTTGTGGGGTTTTTTCCCCCTAGCCCTCTCCCCCACTGAAAATCTTAAAATGAAATGCTTAACATTTCCAAAAACAAAAGAAACACAGCACTTCCTATTTTTAAAATTAGGTGCTTTTTAAAACTTGTGATAAGGGCAAGGAGGAGAGAGGCTGAATCACAAGTGTTCAGTAATTGGGGTTAGCAGCATCATGTAGGGTTTCATCTTTCATTCACTGAAATTCATTACAAATATTCTATCAGTTTTTAATGGTGCAAGACTATGATCAGAGACAGACTCACTTGCCTTTGCACCTGCCATGGTAGACACAGCCCAAGTAGAACAGCTCCTTTGATGTCTGATCTTGCTAAAACCACAAATCTAACTGGATTTTGGCATCAGCCAAAGAAATTGCTCACTACCATTGCCTTCTCTCCCATGTATACTTTATCATTTTTATCAAATGTTTATCTTGCCTTTTTTTCCCAGGTTGAGGGTTTACTTCCCTTGCCATATTTTTTTTAACTGCCCTGGTCCTTCGTATTTTTTCTGGCCTTACTTTTGGCAAGATCTTTCAATGCAACTTCATCAACAAATCCATTTCATACGATCTTTATTCCGTTTTCCAAACCACTAAGATGTTAATTAAAAGCAGCTCTTACACTGATCCTCCCATTGGCTCGGACAGTTAGATATTTTGCCATTTATCATTATCCTGTTTTCTAATCTCTGTGGCCCCATTTACACAAAAGGTTGAATTATGTTTTCAAATTATGGTTCATGAGATTTTACTCAGTACTTGAGCTAAGACAATGTATGTTAAGCTACTGTATCCCATTCTTTCATTATTTTTTAAATTCTCCTAAAGAGTATAAAAATGCATTGGCAACATTTATTTTTATTCACCCAATATTGCGTATTCCAAATGGCTCTGGGAATAATTTCTTTTTTGTTTTTCTTTCTTTTTCCCATCATAACTTAAAACTAAAAAAAGTATTAACAATCTTCACATCACATCAGGATGAGTATTTTATCCTTGTTTATGGCTGAGGAGAGATTCAGTGAATTGCCTGAGGATATATGCCAAGACTGTGATGCAAAGGATAGCAGGACTCGGAGGCCCTATCACTCCTGTTGTAATACAGTAGTAATGTCGGGACCAAATTCACTATTTATGTCCTTGGTTTTTTCCATCTTTTTCATTGTTCAATTATTTAACTTGGAGTTGAGATTAATTGCCAGATTTTGTCTCCTCTGCCAATCAACTAATCTAGCTTTTGTTTATTTTTATATTGATAATAGATACCCTTTCATATTTTTCTCTTGCTTTGCCCTGAGAAATATCTATTCATCCACATTGGTTTTTTCTATGTATTTGAGAACACCCACAATTATTCTAAAATAGGATTTTAAAAATTTTTGGATGAGATACATGAACCTATAACTGGAAACATCAACCAACCATGGACAGTTTAGGAGAATATTTTTGTCTTGAACAGACCAGTTTTCTATGGTTTTGACATTTTTTTGTACATTAGTAAGGCTTTTTGCATATAAAATCGGTTATTTCATTGAAGATACATTAATTTCCAGGAGAATGCATTACTTCTGAAATCAGGTGATGGATACCGAGACACAACGTTTGAAGAAGGAAGGAATGCCAGGTTTTCTACTCAGCACTTTACTGCAAAGTTCTGTGTCCAATTATCGGATCACAAACCAAAAAAGTCTTTCTGAGGTGCATACACCTATAAAAACAGTATTTTATGCCTGACACATCAAGTTCAGTCGATATTGCAAGGAGTCAACAGGCTATAACTATCTTCCTATGGGAGTTCATTTTTGAGAACAGCCCCTAATGGATACCGTGGGGCTGAAGGACCAGTGATTGTACTGGGTGCGATCTGCAGCCTGCGGAAAAAATTGGAAGAGGAGGAGGAAAAGACAGGTGCCTGTCTCACAGGGAGTATGGCCCAAGCACGGGGAGAAGAATGAGAGTTAAAGCTTAGGAAGCAGACAACAGAGATCAGGAGAAACATCTAAGTCTTAACTTGCAGACCTCTCCTTACCTTAGGACAGACTCCAACAAGGGACTTGAAGAAAAAGAGGAACAGAGGAAGAATTCAAAGAGAAGTGTTCGGCACTGTCCTTACAGAATTTGCACAGACTAGCTTTGCTTTTCCAAGCTGTTTGCTTTCATCTTCCTTTCTGACGGACTGTGACGTGAAGTGAGTGCATCCTTCCTGACAGTGTTTCCGTTTGGGCTTGCTTTTTTTACCCTCATGCGGTGGTTCTCATGGCAGAAGCTGTGCCAAGAAGTCCTTAAAATCCCGTGTCTGCCAGGGCCCTGTTTGCGCTAGCGTGGCATCAGCTCTTTGCATGACCAGCGGCTGTGATGGAGAGGGCGTTGCTTTCACTGCAATTTCCACTGGTAGCACCAGAGCTGGAATATCATAGGGTAAAATTGTGTGTCTGTCTTGTAAGACAAAAGAGCGTTTTGCAGAAAACTGGCTTCACTAACATTAGTAGGGATTTTGTCTACCTATTGTTTTAATGCACTTTATTGAATTATGCAGAATTTTTACAGCTTTTGAGGATGTGGAATGTATTTCTTTAAATCACTTTAAAACTCTCCAGTGGAGCGCATTGCGTTATACGCTTTAGAAGTTAGCCAGAGCAGCAATTTTTGTGTGGCTGAGTTTGCCACAGTGTGTACTCAACACACTTGAGTACTGGGAAAAACCCAAATAATGTGGTTTCTTAATAGTGATGAGATTATTTAGAGAGAAAAGGGCAAAATAGGAAAAGATGACAAGGCTCTGTCAGAAGTAGAAACTGGAGGCAGTAACTCTGCTCTGAATCCCTTACCACGTGGTCTTAAATACGTTTTTTTATTCCACTATGGTGACGTGCAAGCAATACAGGTGACCTACCCACTCCCAGGGAGGAGGTGAGCAACCATTCCCACCGACGCTGCCTGATTTTGTCTTGCCAGAGTTGGACCAGTTAATAGAACTGGCTTCGGAAGGTCACATACAAGTAGCTGTGAGTTAGAAATAGATTTAACATCAGGGACTGTTCTGAACTGGTGCATGAAAGAAACAGTTCCTTCTCTTTGCTGTAGATTGAAAGGCATGGAGTATTTTGTTCGTAAGTAACTGTCTGGGACTCAACAAGCTACATGACGTTAAACGGGTTGTGAATTGTTAAGAAGAAAGTACTCAAAATGTGTTGAAAATATATTAAAAGAACAAGCAAAACACAATACGTTTCAAAGTGACTGCTTGAATCCTTTATTCCGTTATATGTAATATATTTCTTTTGCTGGAAACCTGAAAGGCATGCATTTGCCTTCTGAGAGAAAAGGCATTATGAAGAAGCCTAGACTAGGGAAAAAATAAGATATGTTTTTCATATGAGGAGAAAAAGCTGACTTTCAAGCACTGTAGTCTAAATCAAAAGATTAAATGTTAAATAAGTCAGAAATTAAAGTGGACAAGTATTTTGCACATCAACTTTAATGCTTGTCCTTGGCTATCTCCAAATATCCTTGCAGCATCTTCATTTCAGCCAAGAGGTCTATCAATAAGCTCTTCAAGAGCCAATTAGGAAAAATATCCTGACAGCAAGTACTTTGGAATATGCTGACAAGTAAAGAAAAAGCCCCTTGTTCACATATGGTAAAACTGACAGTAGCACAGATAGCTCTCACAGTACCCACTTTGAGCATTGACTTCTGCCCCGCACCATTATTTTGCTACGATTTTACTTGAAAAGTGACCACAGTGACTGAACCCAGAATGCGAGTCTCTGAGTAGAGCACCTTGGATTTACACCAAGGACTCCCATCCTTGTACCATATCTTTATTTTCTAACATAGCAATCCTTTGTTCTTTCTGTTCCCGCTTGCTAGTACGTACAGCCCTACCTGTATCTCCGTGGTATGGCAATAAAATGGAGCATTTCCAAACGTGCACTTTTTTACTAGTTGGACTGCTGTAGAAGCTAACGGTAATTTAATTTTCAGTAAATTCAGTGTGGTATCTTGGTTTATTTCAGGGTTTGATGTACACCTAAACCTGGGTTAAAATCGACCTACCATGTAAACTGCTTGTCAGTTCTTGTTTTCTGTGTAGGTGTGTGGGTTTAGGTAAAAAAGATGCTATATGGGAATAAAGGTCTCACATAGTCATAGAAAGTGACTATCTCAAGATACAGGCCTCTTTAGGAAATCATTTTATGTGGAATAATTAGGATAGATTAGTAAGAAATGCTTTCATCTTCGTTTTTTGCCTATGCTGCATTTTAAAATAATTAAGAATCCAGATTGTTTCTGTTTTTCACCTTCGTTTACTGGCACCCAGCAAAGAGGCCTACACTTTGATTTTAATCATGGCCAGACAGTATAAGACCTTGGTCTTAAAGGCGAGCGGAGCAACAAGCAGAAACCCTGCTGTGTAATTTCAAAGCAATGTACTTCATGCTGCTAAGCCTACAGTATGATTTCTGTTCTGCCAATGGCTCCGATAGCAGACAACTTCCAATTTGCACCTCTTGCATAAATCCACATTATGCCAATAGGTTGAGAAGAAAACCACAAGCTGCCCAGTTCAGCAGTCAGAGGTCTGTTAACAGATCTTTAACTATGATCTATTGTGTAGGAAAGTCTGAAATTATGGATGCAGAGTTTCACTTTATAGAGCTCTCACTTGTGCTATGCAGGTTTTCTTGAGATAATTATAAGTGTTTATTTTGGCTTTTAACAAGTTTAATCACATTATTTAGCATGTTCTGATTTTGTCACGGAGGCAACCATTACTCTTGCACACAAGTTTTGCTTAATTGGCAGCGGGAGGAGAAAATGGAGTTTAAAGCAACTAATTGCACTAGACCTCACAGATGCCAAGATGTTGCTTTTTCAATTAAAACTTTTTACAAGAGAGTTTACAAATGTAAAAGCACTATCTCTTGTAAGTACCTTAATACAGCATCCTGCTTTCGGTTTTGCTCCCATTTTAAGTGGCTAAATACTCTGGAAGTTCAACTAACGGACAGCTGCAAAAAGTATTTCGAAGCACGGAAGACAGAGATTGGGAGTATCAAAGTACAGAGTTCAGTAATTTCCTACTTATCTGAATTCCGATTTATAAGTAAGCTTGGCTGCCTGTACAGGGTAATTTAGTCTGTTAATTTCAGGCCACCATTTAAGTATCATGCTGGGCCAAATTGCATTTGATGGTTTTATAATGGCATGCCTACAATATACTAAAATGAGATCTATAAAGGTATCCCCTAGTGGGAATTTCAATCCAGGTCTCCAGCGGTAAAAATGACATTCATATCTAGCAGTTCGTTCCACTGCTTCTCAGGTATGTGTCACTGTCCCCTGTTACATAAAAAATACGTTTCACATCAATTTAAAGTGCTTACAGTTCCTAATTTAAATAGTTTTGTGATTTCTAACTAATGCTTGTAATACTTTTTTTCTTCCCCAAAAAAATCAGAGTATGCTTCTTGACACACTTCATCCCACTTTAAATCTCTGAAGTATGGTACTACAACTCTCTATCAAAAGTGATTAAACACGTAGCACTTGATGGATGATAATAGTTTCCCCAAGGGGAGTGTTATTTCTTGATCTTTGGCATGAAATAACATAGGTACATTGCAAAAAGGTAAATGCTTGCATCAGGATATTGTCTCGCAAAAGACTTCTTTGGTCACAGTGGCATTTTCCAGCGAGCAAGCCATCTTCACCCCTCCTCCAGTGACCCAACGAAGTTGAATGCCTTTTGGAAGGTTAAGCTCTGTACGCAGGGGTCATGGGACTGGGCTGAAGCCGGAGGGTCTGTTTATTTTCTACGTGTGTTGAACTATGTTGTTCTCGGGGTGTGAACACAGCTTTCTAACCTTCACTAACGAATCCAAGGAAAAGACCTTGCTGACTAAGACCGGGTTTGTCGCCAAGCCATTCCAAAAATTCACGTCTTTCCAGATGATGCATAGCAGCCAAAGAGAATACTTATTTAAACACTGACTTGCATTTTAAACTCCAGTAACCAGAAGCAATGCCTTTACCGGAGTAATGGTGCAATTACTCAGATACTTTTTCAAACGTATCTTGAGGGGAAAAAACCGCCCGGGATGTACCTCCTCAAGGATCCAGTGAGCACAGCAGTCCCCTAAAGAACAACTTTTCTTAGCCTGCTATAGTGCCCGGAATTATACCATGCAAAACAAAACAGTGAGAATGTTTTAATAAACTTCCTGGCTCATGTCACGACTCCTACATATTGAAACAGTCACACTATGCCAAACTGCTTAAAAACAGAGAGATTCATGGAGCACTGCTTTTGTAAAAATGGTAGCTATACAAATTTAACTATTTCTGAGTCCACGTAGGTTAAACTTATCTGCAGGTTTTAAGTAGCAGATAAAGTAAGTGGATATTTTCACTTACAGGAGGCGAGGGATGAAGTACCCGTATCAGATAGATACTTTTCCTGTGTTTCTTCTTTAGACAATTTTGAGGACTTGGCGATATCCTATTTTTATCTCCTTAAAACTCCAAGCCTCATCACTATGTCCAGTGTATGGTTTAAAAGTCTTTTTTTTAAAAGTCATCTTAAAATCTTCCACTAAACCGGGTGGTTCTAGATACATGATGAACGTTTGCGCTAGGTTGGTGCACCAGGTTAGTGTGCAGCTTACCATTTTCGCTAAGAAGCTCCAAAGTTTTCCTATGTCATATTCATTAATTTCAGCAGTGATTTCCTTTGGGATTTTTTTACTTACTTCCCTAGGGAGAAATCTTGACTTAGATGTGACACCAGAAGGAGCATACTATGACAGACTAGAATGAGTAACTTCTGGTTTCAGGTCAGAAAATGTCTTCAGGAAGAGTGTACATCTTCTCTCACAAGCCTGACAGTGCAATATGTCTATCCTTCCTGCTAGTCATAATATTTACAATGTGTTATTAGTAATGAATTTCATCATAACCCTGTTGCTGACCAGACAATGAACTTCAATAACTCATCACATGCATATTTTGATAGTTGTTGGAAAATGAAACATTATGACATAATGGCCAGCTACATCATATTTTGTCAGATTTTTTTAATGTTAGTCTTTGGATGGTACTGTGGGTATTTCATTGTGGAGCTTGTCAGGCTCTTGATTTGTTCATGGCAGCAGAGAGTCTGATTTCTGCGTACTAACTAAAATATGCCGTTAAGAGTCAAATGTAATAAAGCAAAGACATTCAAAACTAAATTCAAAGCTAATGATTAAGATAATCTTTCATGACAAGAGATTGCACTGGTATGAAACTTATACAAAATGAAACATTTGTATTAAGCAGCCTCAAAAAAATCACAGCCTTTATTCTGATTTTTCTTTTCTAAGATACACACTTCAGAAAACTGTTTTGGAACAAGTGAAAGAGTTTCAGTGTAAAACATCAAATAATTTTTGCATCTATATTTCACCCAAATAGCCTACAATTTTTGTGTGTCTTACAAAACAAATGGCAACATTAACCTGTTTTCTGGTAAGGATCAATGTCAAGCCTAACAGCTGATACAGTCCTTCTATTAGAAATGGGAAAAAGACATATAAATTACACTGACATTTCTGGTGGTAGACTTTTTCCCAGAAGGACTTGAAAGACCATAGGCATTCTAACGATGATGCCAATTTTTAGATAAGATGTCAGAGCTGTGTTCAGAGTTTGTTTCCAGTTATTTGGAACTTCCTGGACATTTGGCACTTTTGTAAGAGGAAAGGCATTCATCGTACCGACCCTGCTACGACCAGTTACCTGGAAATCTCATTTGAAAATTTCAGTTGCTTGTACTCGTTGAGAACTGTTGTCTTTAACAATTGTTTCCAAGGGTAACTGAAGCAATTATTTTGCATAGCTCACATGTCATTGGAATTGGTTCATGTAATTAAGATAGCATCCTTTGGAACAGAACTGGAACCTAAAATAAATAAAAAAGAGTTCATTTCATTTCTCTGTTGGTATATTTGAATGTGTAAGTTTTCTCATAACATTTGAACTCCTCCACCTTCCTTAGTTTTGGTCCAAAGTAATAAGTTTCAAAATTCCATCATCATCAGACCATAGAGCTAAACAAAGTTCTATATATTTTGAAAAAGCCTTCATATGCACATGAGTCTTAAACGGTATTCAGCAATGGAGTGCACATAGCCTGCCACACAAAAATTGGTATTATGTCCTAACAACCTCTTACAATACGCCTGGGGTCACTGGGTCGAAGCAATGCCCATGGATGTGAATCATCTGTGTTAAACACTGACAAACAAGTGAGACATCTGTCATGCCAGAAGCAGGCCACGTGTCAGAGTACTCACCAACTATCTATCTTTTTTAAAACTAGCAACAGTCTGGGGTTTTTAAGACCTATGCAGGCAGGTTTGGCAGCGCAAATGTGCACTACCTGAATGAGGAGAAATATCACGGCTTACGAAGCCTTTGGGAAGAAGTTTGAATACCATGAGCATGAGAGTGGTTTTTCTGGTCTACCTATCTGTTTCACAGAGAAGGACCAGAAAAGCCTATGCTGCCATTTCTACAAGTCCTGTGAGGTAGTATAGGCTTTGGGTAAGTGAAATTTAATGCAGAACTGACTTTAAAAAAGAAATAGGGATTTTTTTTCCAGCAAACCAAACTATTTTACTTCAAATGAAATCTACTCAAAAAGGTGTATTTAATTTTGATTTTGCAAGTAGGAATGTTTCTAATGGCACTCTAAATTTCCTTTAGAAAAATGTCCATTTTGCAGAAGTTCTTTTTTTCCATTCAATTATTCTGACAACAATTTCCCAAACAGCTTTTAGGATAAAAGGGGATTACATATGCTGCAAATATTTCTCAGTGCCTTCTTAAGGGCTATAGCGTCTTCAAACCTCGTTCCTTACTTTTTGTCTGTTTGTTTGTTTGTTTGATTATTTCATACTTCTGGTCTTGGTAAATAACCATTCAATAACGGTTGGGCCAGGCAGCAGTGCTGGAAGCTCAAAAAAATTTTGGAGACCACATTTTCTTGAACTATGCCAATCTAGAGCTGGTGGAATAAGGAAGAGAAATACTGTGAAACAACAAAAACAAACCTGCAGAAAAAGAAGCAGGTGAGAGAACAATACAGACGATAGTATGCTTTTCCACTGATTAATTATTTAGACTGAGTAACTGCTTTTATTGGAATGCAAATATTTAGCCTTTTGATTTTTTATTTATAGCATTGATAGAAAAACACAAGTGTAAACATCAGGAAAAGCTTCACTTGACAATTTTTGACACATCTATTGTAAAAAGTCAGAAATTAGAAAATAATGTGATTCACTAGAAGTCATCAAACCTTACTCCCTCTTGCCAACCGCTCCTGTTTCTGGTTGTTCTGTTTTATCAAAGCAATGTGCAAACTTAAAATTTTAAGCTTAGAAAATGACAAAATCCTGAATTTCATATCTCAGATACGTGGTGTAAGAACTGGGAAGACTTGGTGTAGAAAAAACCGAGAGTCTTCACATTGTATAAAACACAGTTTATCACCAACTGGAGTGGAGTTACTGTTTGCTTAATTTAACTATTTAAAATGTTATAGACAGAAGTGTTCAAGAACCTGTGGTTGGATGGGCTGCTTCTAGTCACATTATTTGGGAGAATTCTGCACTGAAGTTGCATTTGCAGTGTGAGTTTAATAACTAATTTCAAATTATGACTGAGAGTAATAACATTGCTATCAGTAGCAAAAAAAAAAGCACAGAAATAAAGAAACAGGATTAAAGCAGGATTAAAAGTAATCTCTACAGCTATAAACTGAATGTGGTGAGCTTTGGGGTGGCTGTTTAATTATCACCCATGTATAAATTTTTTTAGTGATTTTGGTTTTCCACAAAGGCGCAGGGTATGTGAAACATGCCAAAAGGGCACCCTGACCCCTTTAAGTTCTGCTATTAACCTAATAAGGATCTTGTCCTGGACAGCAGATGATTGCATAGTGTAATTATAGAAACAGGGATAATTGCAATATACATAGGCAGTAGGGAATCTGCTACAATAGGGGCCTGAGCACGATGATCCCGCAGACTTCAGCTCCTAGTTGACTTCGAAGAGAGTTAAAACTGAACAGCAGCTTTTAGGATAAATCTTTCAACAAGCACAAATTTGGACAGGTGAGATGATCCGATACAACTTGACAACCAAATAATTTTGCCTCCCCATATCCCTTTCTGCTCTGATTTTTCAACTCAGCCTCTACCCCAAGTAAGGATTTTGTTACGATTTTAACAGGCACACAAAATACAAAAAGTCATAGTGGTCTGATTGGAACTAAATGCTGTGTGAACAAGTATGTATGAATAAGTTAAACATCCATGATTTTCAAAGAGCTTTACCCACTCTTTTGGGGCCGCGTAGCAAGCAGTTTAAATAGTCAGCCACATCTGTTCTCTGTTACAAAAACTGGGCCAAAAAAGAAAGTACTAGTTCCCGCCCAAGGTTTCCAAATGGAAAAGAAGTGATTATACCTCATCTTAGAACATTATTTGATGATAATTAAGTTAAAGTGTGCACAAGTGTGTAAGATAACGGAGCGCACAACACGAGAGTCTGAGGCTATGCCTTCATTAACAACTAGCGTGTCCTGCCAGGAGCAGACGTGGAGGGGGACAGCGAGTGGGTGCCAAGGCTGGGACCCCCAGAGCACGTGTCGCCGGCTCATGTCCACCGGCGCATGGGGCCAGGTCCCTGCCAGCTGCCGAAGGGTGGTGGTGGGCACTCCCGGGGCACCTCTTCCAGTCGCCCGCCTCAGGGTCCGGTTCTGGGCACTCCCAGACCATGCTGTAGTGGGAACTGAAGCTCTCTTGAGTGGGGATAAATTTCCTTCAAAAGTGCACTCCTGATCCAAACTAGGTGACAAGCACTTTTGGATAACGTGCTAAAGTTGTTCAGTCCTATCAGAGGTTAGGAAAACACAACTATGCAAGTATTTTCAGTGGTCTTGCGAGTGTCAGCTTTGTCACTTACACAGATTCACCAATGAATAACTTCTCTGTACAAGAATAGTAAATGTGTCTCAATAGCATTTTAAATGATTTTTTACTATGTGTGTTCAATATTCAGTTTTCCATGCAGTTCTGTGTTTCCATAGAGATGCACCATGTTTGGAAGAAAAGCCTTCCAGGACTTAATCTGATTAATAATAATGAACGATTAATAGAATGATTAAAGCTGAGAAAAGCTCAAGTGTGTTTTGCTCGTGAAAGCAACTCCTTATCTCACTTGGTTGTGGAATAAATATGAGAGACGCTGGCACGTGTTTGAGGGAGTCTGAGACACAAACCTGAGAGGCAGCCAGCCCTGAGGAAAGCCTGAAGATGAATTCAGCTTATGTTACCGTAAGCCTTGTCAGTAAAGCCAGGCCCCAAGAGCTGCCATGTAGTCTTGGACTTTTCTTCCCTTGAATTGGGAAGGTCACTGAGGGAGGTTTAAGGAACCTAAGCCTGGAAGGGACCGTCCCTCACTTTGCCAGACCCTGCTCTCAGGTAGCACGTAGCACGATGCTGTTCAGCAGAAAGAAAGAAGAGAGGCAAAAAGACAACAGAGCAGAGAGGTTAAATGTAGTGAAAACCTGGTGCAAAACCACCCTACTGCTTCGTCAGGCTTTTGCTATGGGGAGTGGTGCTGAAGGCGGGAGCGAGAACAGAACATCTGAGTGGGAATGAGAACGTGAAAGTAGAAGTAAACATGCAGCAGCTGGGCAAAAAACTCAGGGAGATCAAGCTCTGGAAACTTCAAATTGTGCATTTATCAAGAAGGTGAACACCAGAGAAAGAAGATTATTTTCACAAAGGAATATAATTACAAGAATATTTTGTGCATATTAGTTATGCGTAAATTATGACTTTCTGCTAGGTGGTTTGTAGCAGAAAAGGATTACTATCCAATTAGGATTAGTAGGAGCAAAACCTAAATAATTTTAAGATCAGGACTGATGAATTCATGCAAAGAAATATGCAGTATGATTACCTGTGATAGCAGAGGCTGATTTTAAATCACAGAGAATTTGGGCCAGTATTTCCCTGTTCCTAAAGCTAATGAACTGTTAAAACTGTCTTAAATTCTTTTAGAAGGAGCAGACCAGAACTTGTCTAAACCAAAACCAAAGTCTAAACAAGTGAATTTAGTCCTGTGGTTATGCTATGTCTCTGTATAAATTTTTGTAACTTTCATTTTTAAATTCCAATCATCTAACTGACTTTTATGTATGGAGCGTAAGTCTTTCACTTTCCAGTAACTCGGAAAACTGGAAGTGTTTTCATCTCCTTCTCCTTGTGTATGTACGCTAATTCTCATTACATTTTAAATTGAACAAAAATTGGTGGCAAAAGCATGAATACAATACACAGATACTATTGACTTTGAATAATTTTGTTGTTTTGTGCAAGCTATTTTTTCCTAGCTGGGAACAGAAAATATCCCACAGGAAAAAACAGCATTTCAACATGATTTTCCTTCAGAAAAGGAACAAAAAGTTGAAATATCACAATTTTTTCTTGGAATGAAATGTTCCAAAATAATTCAATTTGGAAATGTCTATGTTTAGTTTTGACTTACTAAATCAAAGTGTTTTATTTTCTTGAACTGAACCCAGACAGTGTGTTTCAAGTCAGTTCAACATTAATCTGCCTTGGCCTATTGTGCCTCATGGGAATTTGAGTAGTGCTCCTGAGTTCCCATGCTTTCGTATGGGCTAGGCTTCTTGGCAAACTTTTTCCCATTGCACCGCAGCATGTCACACTGAGGATGACCCATACAGCTTGGTCAGAGGGGCGCTCGCGATGCATAAGGGGACGTAAACTTTTGCAAAGAGGAACTGCATTTTTCCTTAAAAAGCATTTAATACAATTCCCAACCCGCTTTCTTCAAAAGCAATATTGCCAGAAAGGCCAGAAAGGGAGGAATTAGTTTGCAGCTATACTGCTGAAAATTTTGTGTACGTGAAAAGTTGTGGAATTCCAAGAGTTAAGAAACAGGACTGCTTTCATGTCTGTCATAACTCCTTTTAGATGGGGAGGAAATTGGCCCCTACATATCTTGACAACATAGTAGAGAGGACTGCAATCTACAGAAGTCAAGGGGAAAAAATGTGATAATACAGCAGATGGGGAATGTGTTCCTATGGTGACCAGATACACGATATTTTCTGCTAAGATATACAAACGAACAGCAACACGGACTGCAGTAAGGGAAAACCAAACATTAATTCTTCCTAGGTTAATTATAGTCAGGCTGCTGCTAATAGCGATAGCGAATACTAAAACCTATGCACCCGTTGCTTATTTAATACATAGTCTGTTATGATTACCAGCAAATTCAAACTAGACAAAATGAAGGATAAATGTTAAAGAATTGTAATTGTTTCAGTATTTTGCTTTCAGCTCCCCCCGCAAAAAAAAAAAAATCAGCGATAAAGGTCAGAACTGTAGTGCAGTCAGTTGCCTGTGCAAGCAGGTGAGGATAGCTGGGCTTAGAGCCCTAGAAGGACAGAGGACATGTTGTGAAGAGATTTCTCGTTATATTACAGGAAGATACGTTGTCAAATGGATGATCAGATTGCGGAGGCAAGGTTTAAGATGTTAGGAAATGACAGCATTAAGGTTGCCTGTGGCCTTATTTCTGTCCTTTGAGATATAACTGAATGATACCGTTTTTCTCCCCTTTATGCAAAAACGTCTATGCAAACAAAAAGTTACAGTTGTGTCAAAAGGTTTCTGCAGCAGGTTTTTTAAATCTTGTCAAATGCTGTCTTTCATGGAAGCATCTATTCCAACACTGACAAAATCTAACAAGTGTTTGGATGAGAGCATGCTCTTTTTCCAATAGGTCCCCAGCTACAAGGTGACGTCTGCTTCTCAGCCTTTATTTCTGACGAGAGGAAGAGAGAGGTTCCTTCTCCTGGCCCGGCAGGATGTCTGTGTCGGGCTTTGGCATCCACGCACACCACCGGTTGCACAAAATCTGGTCAGCAAACGTTCAAGGCTCTCTGAAGAACCGAGCTGCCTTTTCATGCATACCGTGTGACTAGTCTTGGCATCCTCTTCATGGCATTAGTGATGTTGTGATATATGATACATGCCATTATACTTCCTATAGAGTAGAAATAATAATGACGATATAATAAAGTGGGGAAAGATCTGTTTGGCAAGTGAAGCTAACTAAAATAATCTTACAAGCACTAAGAAGCCTCTGAAGGGTTATAGTGGAAACACGAATACAGTTAAAAGACACACTCAGTGATATTTTCCTGGATGAGTCACGGAGAATGTGTGTGAATAGTGAGGGACCGGGCTTATTGGGGGATATCCAGCCATTCATTTCGCCATCAACCTGAGACAGCTCACTCAATGCAAATGAAAGGCATGTTTGACTCTGTGATGGGCTGTTACTAGCTTGATTTGCAAAAAGAGCTATAAATTATGTTGAAGAATGCCAAATGTATAGTTTTGTGATGTTAATGGTACATGAGGGAGAGAAAAGGAATGCAAGTCATTTAATTGCAAAAAAAAAAAACCTCTTTGTCTGGTTTTCAGTTAGGCAAATATAGATGCAGTACACTCCTAAAGTCTTCTGCTCAGAAATGCAAATCGTTTTATCTGGTTGCCAAAGGAGGTCCCAATTTTCAAGTCAGATTGAAAAAAAAAAAAGAAAAAGTCACGTTTCCTACTGCACAACCCGTTACGCTCGCGTTTCTCCAAACCTACCTCAGCTGCACTTGCTGGGCAGCAGTAAAGGAGCTTGTCTGTAATTACAAAGGTGTTAATTTCAGCATTGCGTGTACTTTTTCTTTTTACTAGATTGGCATGAACATTTCACACTCAAGTGTGTGCTGTAATTGGAACAAACTGCAACACCTACTACTAAAAACTAAGCTCTTTGTAGCCATTGCTTGTCCCTTCCATTTAAAATTCCCTAGCCACACTTCTGCCTCCCAAGCTGCCTTTGAAGGCAGATTTATGTGTTTTAAGTACAATTCAGCATATTGCAGGCACAGCAGGAGACTGTAAACAATCAGAAACTGAATTGGGGGAGTCCTCAGCATCTCAGTGTGGTAGAACCTGAAAAACACCTGCAGCTTAACTGTTCACACATACCTTTAGGGATGATTCAGCATTGCTGGTAAACGTCTTTAAGGAACATCAGGCAAAACATGGAGCGGTGTAACCAGCCTGCATGGATGCTCACCGTGTATGTGAATCACTGCTGTGTCAAAGACAGGCTTTGACTGGCTTCCAGAAGATTCATCCACTTCATCATCATCACCTGTATTTTATATGTCTGACTTCACAAAAGGCTATCTTGAGGCTATATGGGAAAACAAACTCTGCATCAATCTAAAATTGAGTGATTACATATGTATCTTGAAAGACTTCCACTCAGTAATTCTGTATTAAACACCTGTTAGAAAAATACTGGAGAGATATATATAATATAAGGCTCATTTGACTTGGTCCCTCAGGTTCAAAATTATACACAGCAAGTCACCAGAGATAGGAAAGATACTATCTTTTTCCCAGTTCTTTCTGTGCAAAATGATTTGTTTGTCCTTTTGCATACGTCTAGGACCACGTTCCTGCTGGAAGAGGAATCAATGATGCAAACTCCGGTTACGTCCTCAGTGTTAGGTGTTGACAAGACTAAATGCAGTGGTCTGAGAACAGCAATAGCCTTAGCAGCAAGCAGAGGTATTTTCCCTTTCAAAAGTGGTCTCAAGAAACAATGCTGTCTAAAGACAAGGACCACTGTCAACGGGTAGGTCCCACATTTCAGCAATATGCCCTAAAGGGGATATATTTGTTATTGGTTTTCTTTCTCCCTCAGTGGCTCTTTGGCATAACTTCTGCACCAGGGCTACGCAATGTTTTTAACACCGCAAGCATGCCTTTCACTTTCTCCTGAGAGAAAGAAGTCTGGATGTCTCGGGCTGGGTCAGGGAGCTGAAATCAAGCCTCCCACTTCCTGGGAAAGTGCTTTAATCACTAACTAGCAGTCACTAATCATGCAAACAGTGAAGGGTTACTCGTTTTTTAAATTATTTTATTTAGTGAAAGTGGCTCTGGCACTCTGCTTTGTGCTAAACTCGTTGCTGCTGACAAAGTGTTTTGGGATTCCTCTGCCAATGTGTAGGACACCAGGCCCCTCAAGGGACTTCCAGATGGCCTAAGCTCTTTTAGAGAGAGGCTCAATTTGACTAAGGTTGTGATACTTGCAGACATGAATAATAGCAAAAAGTAGCATGTGTAATGATTAAGGTTGGTTGTTTTGGACATGGAAACCTAAGCTCTGCCTAAATTGCGTGCTAGACCCAAATGCTTTTCATGACTTGTAAAGGCAGTGTTTGGCCAATGACTACGACCACTATTATTTGCAGGGAAACACTGTTAAAGAAGGGCTGCTTTCCACTGGAGCAGCAGAGAGTCCTTCATTCTGGACTTCAGGCAGCTGATAAAGTCAGGGGTAAAGTTTCTAATGAGAAAGTTTCACCCAAGGCGATGTTTCCGTCTAAACTCCTTGGCTTTCTTCAGCTGTCCCTCAGCCTGATTGATGGGTCCTTCAGACTTAACTTATCCTCATTTTGTAGAATATGACCCTGATGTTGTCTTTCCTCTTCCAAATACAGGAGCAGCTGCAATTTTCCTGTCTAAAAACTCTAGGCTGAGGCACAGAACAACTGTAACATGAATGCTGCTATGACTGGGTAAGTCTGAAGAGGTGACCCCTTAAATCTCATACAGCCCGATGAAATAGGTGGTGTTAAACTCGGCTTGATTTTTTTTTAATTATTTACTTTTGCCTTAAGAATTGTACAAGAAATGAGACAGATAGGTGGTACCTCTGTTGGAAACTTCTAAAAGTCAAACTGTGAAACTCAGTGCTGAAGTTTTTAAGCAGGAATTTGCAGAACTGAACTTGTTCTGTTTATCCTTTCAAATACCCGGTTGCATCCTCTGAAATCCTTCTGGAGAGACTGAGCAGAAGATCAAGAAGTGTTGGCTATACCTGAAACCCTTCTAAAACGTTGTACTATTCCACAAAACAGGCCATGTTTATCTGGGGCTGTGAACCTCAGGAAGGATATTGTAAGTGGTTGAGAATTTATAGTTTCCATAGAAGAGGAAAAACATAATTTTGCAATCTATCTGTATCTGAGAACTGAAACATGCAGAAGACGTGTGGCATCCATGGTCATTAGTTTTTTTAAAAAAATAATTAAATTAAACTAAATTAAATTACATTAAAAATAATTTAAAAAAAAAAAAAAAAAAAAAAGCATCTAACAGGAAACAATTGTATTACCCTGCAAGTAAGGTCTAAAAATATTTTTGTCTTTCAAGGACGTCAGCAAAAATTTGTGAATTTTCACCAAAAAGCTTCTACCTCATTTCAACACTCTGCACCCTGGCAGAAATAATTTACCATGCTGACATCCTCTCTTTTATCAACTCTAATTATAAAAAGTTAGTGCTGGCTTAACGGTTATTTCTCCTCAGAGGCTGAAGGCTTGTGTGTCTTAACAGCAGTACGGTTTCCCTCTCTCTCCCCCGTGGTGGTGGTGTTTCAGAAGCAGGTTTGACACCTGGATTTACAAACATCTCTGCACGGCAAAGGTTGTGTGCCTTGCCAATGGAAGAAGTTGCTTTGTGGCTGTTCATAAATGATCTCTGTGACTGATTCGCGTGACAAATACAGTAATAAGCAATAATTGACAGCATTTTAGTGCTGATATATTGTTCCTGTTTTAACACTGTTTTAATTTTTCCCCCTGATTAAAATTAGATTATGTCTAGTTCACATTCATGTATAAGATAAAAAGAACCAAGAAGAAAAGGGCTTTGGTTTTCCTCCTTAAACCCCCTTAAACCTCATAGGTTAAGTCATGGAAACCTATAAAGCTCCTTTAGTGAAAATACATATACATTGCATGTTGCTGGATTTGTTGAGGTCGTTTGATATGATCTATGTTCTGTAATGTGTGACGGGATCTCGTACTGAGCTTTGAAACAGTAGGCTAAAAATGAACATTTTAAACATTTTAAATGAACACTTGAAAAACAAATTAGGCACCAGAAACATATATCTATAGCAGTATTTACCATTCCAGTTGATATAAAGAATGGATATTTGAGAAAACGTTAACGTGAAATACCCTATTCAGTAAGCTGACCATTTATTCCACCTTTTTTTTTTTTTTTACCATTGTGTGGAATTTTGTCATAAAAACACAGACAAACTCTAGTTTGCAATATATGTGAGCTAATTAAAGGTAAATAATAGACAAAATCAGGACGAATATTTAGTTACACGGAATTGAAAAATAGGGTGAATGTGGACGCTGTTTGGTATTAAATTACCCTCATCGTTTAAAAAACACCTGGATGGGTTCAAGAAGTAAAGTAAGACTAAGCAAAATATGAATTAATGAATAACACATTTCCGTGATAGAATGTTTTTGACTACTATATAGACCTATAAATAAAACATGCTATGTGCATAGTTGGCACCCACCAATTGACTAATGTTAATGTAAGTAGACACAGATTTCTAGAGTCTTTTTATATAAAGTGTGGCTAGTTTCTGCTTTCTATGCTATGTTAATGAATGCCAGGGCGACTATCGGCTGTATTTTAACATTTTGTTTACTTCGTCGGACTCATGCTGAGAGAGCAGTAAGTGCCATTCCCATAGCATAGGGCTTACCACATGTACTTAAAAGGTCCATACTTACACAATTAATCATATTTTTAAAATTATTTGCTTTCCCACATTGAACACAATAGGCCTTTGTTATATTTAACAGCTTACGCACAAAAGAAATGCGCTAGCTGCTAAAATACTATAATCGCATAGCACTGGCTACAATAAATCGCTGAGTTTTAATATGTCTGGACTGCAACAGGCTCATGATTATCTAAGATGGTGGAGGATAATTTCCCACTGGAAGAAGAGAGTAGGGAATTTAGCAGCTATTTTTGTGGGCAAGTAAATATATTGGAAAGCTCAGCTGAGAGGTCATGGAGAAGAAAACTAGTTGCTGGTGGTGGAGGAAACAGTTGTCCCAAATGTCTCAGTATCAGCAGCAAAGAAAAACTCCACCTGATGACAGGACAATAACGAAAAGCCAGAAGACTGTACTGAGATGTACAATAGGTCATGTATGGCAATAGCAAATAAACGATAAAGGTAACTGAGTTTCTTTTTGGTTTGAGTAGCAGTTAATTCTGCAGCTTAGGAGTGGATCTGGAATTCAGAATCTGAAGTGATTTCTCGCCTTGTTAACATTTAATAGCAGAAGATGAGGACAAACATGGGCTGAATTCTTCCCATATTGGGGAAAAAAAGGATCATCTGTACCTCTCTTCCCAAAAAGGCAGAGAAGCAGAAGGAGACGATAGGGCTGTTTCAAGTGTAATCGGAGCGGTAGAGAGGAGAGCAGCAGTAGCACGGCGAAAGCAGTAGCTGGCAGTGCCATCTTCTGCACCTCAGCAGGGCAAGAGGCCCAAAGGATATCCTTCGCAAAGCAGCAGCTCCCGGGGTAGCCAAGCCTGGGGAAAGGCTGTAATGGAGTAAGTTGGCATTAAAAAGTGGTAGGCTAGTGAGAAACTCGGAGTCAAATGGTACCATTGATCACAGGAAAGAGCTCCATGAACTCTCAGAAAAAAAACCAAGTATAGGTGACAACATGGAAATAATTCCATTGGCATTTCGGACAAAAGATGTTTGTCCTTTTACATAAAGTATGGAACCTCTCTTGGAGTATGCTGCTTCTAATGTTGTCCTGGAGCCTGTGCTTTAGAAGTGACAGAGGAGGAAAAGCATCACTTTCTGCAGCAGCTGCAGTTCCAAGGGATGCTGGAACCTACTTTCACCTTGTCTGCAAGAGCCGATGTGAGCACTGCATATGAAGTTGTGGCTGCAGATAGTAAAAATATTCTTAACTGAAGTGTTAAAGTTCTAAGAGATTTTAATTAGATTAGATGTGTGCGTGTTCAGATGAACTATTGAGCTGTCAGCTTTAGCCTGGCTACGGGATTGATTGCTTATATTCAGAAAAAACACAGGAGACTGTCACTGATCACTTAAGTATGTTCTCGTAACATCTTTTGTCATAAAGTGGGACAATAGTGCCCCTTATAATGAATTCTAGATCTTCAAATGGAAAGGAATACTATAATTTCCAAGCTAACACACAAATTGTATCCATGAGTGAAATCTTAGGCATCTTCTACTGCCAATTACATGTATGAAAAGTTAGTCAGGTGTCACTGAGACTAGCCAATTTACCAGGTTTACATAGTGTCCAGAAAAAGTAAATGGCAGGAATCACAAATTGATAAGTAGGTTTCACAGCAGTTAATTTCCCTTACAAATAAAAACTGCTGCAACCTTTTCCCCAAACCTCTACTAACAGCATTAGATGACTTTCCACATTAGATGAGAAGGAGGGAAAATTTGAGCTTAGCCTCTGAGAAAAGAAGAAGCAGTAAGGTAGAAGGCAGAGGAGACTAAATGGACTGCGACACAAGCGCACAACACATGAAATAGTATTTTAAAAGATGTTTGGGACCACATCCAAAAGAACCCTGGGGTCCCTGGCCTGTAAAGTGGAATTCTGAACCCAGAGCGATCCTCAAAATGGAAGAAAAAGAAGAAATCTCTTCTAAGGATGGGGTGAGTCCTTGTATGGCTGTACGTAAGTGGTTACATCTACGTGGGGCTTTCACTGTACAGAAGATTTGCAAAGAAAGAGCAGGTCCCAGCCTTTCCTTTTAAAGCTCTAACATGTTTTAACCAATCACTAGTTAACGTGAATTGCAAGAAAAGGATCTCCACTGCAGGTAATAGATCCAGTGAACGCTTCCTCATATCTGCATTGATAATTCATCTCAGAACCTGTTCGCCTTACATTATTTTCTCCACATCATACAAGGCAACAGCATCAATTCCAAGAGTGGAGAATGGTCCTGCCCACCTTACGTTGAGTCTTACAGTGAGAAAACTCTCTCAGCCTGTCGGGAAAAGTCTGTCTGGATGTTCTCAGCCTCATAAACTTGGGTCTCCCTTATTCTGACAACCTACCTTTTATATTCAAGGTAGGTGTCTACCTTATCACTCTTCTGTGATTGCAACCGTCTTCTGCGAGGAGCCCTTTGGTCGCTTTGTGGCTGGCACACATCCCAAGGCCTTTGCCCAACTGAGTCCCTCCGGAGGCTTCCATGTCTGGGTGCTTCTTCACCTTGCTGGACTGGCAGAGTTGGAGGCATGGCATGCTGTACTCGCTGCCCACAGAATCAGAGAATCGATGAGGTTGGAAGAGACCTCTGGGATCATCAAGTCCAACCTTTGCTCTAACACCACCATGTCAGCTCGACCATGGCACTAAGTACCATATCCAGTCTTTTCTTAAAGACCTCCAGGGATGGTGACTCCACCATCTCCCTGGGCAGCCCAAGGACCCGTTCCAGCCAGTGCGGGTGGCAGGGGATGATCTGGTGCTGGGAGGTGAAGCAGCCGTTGTGCTGCCATGGCAGGGCATTGCTGGGGCACCGAGGGACTGACACCTCACTGAACCCAAGGGACACCGAGGCAGACTGACATATGAGCTCCTCAGCCATCGTGACAGAAAACCTGTTTTCTCCATTCTTGAAGCGACAAGCAAACTAGTGCACGTATTTGGAGTCCTGGAATAAGCAAATGTGGCCAGAATTTGTGTTTGGCTGCTTTTTCTGCTCTGTGTAAGTGAGAGGTAAGACTGAACTGCAAAGCAATATTCTTTGAAAGGTTCCCGTGAATTTACTATGAGAGCACACTCCAAAGGGTTATGAGAACTTTGGGATCCATTGCAGCACTGTTCACAGTGACCCTTTCCATTATTTTATGGAACATATGGACCTGGCTGTCAATTTTAATAGGGAAGACAACTTTGTTTAACACAGAAATGTATCTTTAATAGCCAAACCTGTAGCTGTGAGCATTCTGTAAAAGTCTCAGGCAGAAACATTTGTGGAAATGCATTTGAAATGATTTAAAATCTTGGAAAGGACTGAATGTCAAGAAAATTTGAGATTTATAAACTGTCCATGTGTCCACGGATTATAAGATTTTCTGATACCATGGGACCTGGGAGTAGTACTGCATGAATTTGGCCAATACCTATAAAGAGAGGGAGTTTTTTACTTTATTTTACTGATTGAAGAATGGGATTAGGAGGCAGGACTCAGAGAGTTCTATTCTGAGCTCTGCTGGTCATTTATTGTGCGACTGCACAAGCCACAGCCCCGTTAGGAAGTCTCAGCTTTCTCCGCGTGCGTGCAGCGCAGTCCCATAGTAGCCCTCTGAAAAGCCTGGGCTCCAGGTACACTCCAGCAACCAAAAGAGCAGATTCAGGCTCTGCAGCCAAGCTGGTGACTGCTCGTTCTCCATCTACTATTCTGTGGGCACCAGGGGAAATAAATATTGCTCTTGGAGTCACAAGAAGCTTCTGTAGCTGCAGGTCCCAAGTGGCTCAGGAGTTTATTTTCTTTTTTAATTCAGTGTGGGCTGGCAGCCATGGAGGCTACTTTCACCTGGGTCAAGCCCTTAATGATGCTGGGAGTAATACTCGACTGATTAGAAGCCATCACCCAGAATTCACGCCTAGTTTATTGGTGGTGGTGAAGCCCTCATAGAGCAGTAAATACAAATTCTAGTCTGCTGCCTAGGTTCCCCCCCAGCTGCATCAAATAGGCCATCAAATTAGTCTGATTCTTTTCCCCATCATTTTACGGTGATTACTTCCTGGAAGGCATTATCTTCAATAGGAGCTACATCAACTATTTTAGATGAGTTTTCATATTCGTTACTTACTGCTCACAGATCCATTTGCATTTAACAGGGGGCCATCAGTATGATTTATTAACAGTCCAATAACATAGGATCAGTATTTTCGTTTATTTTGTTTGTTGTATGTTTAGTTTCTTTATTACACTTTGGTAATGCTGCAATAAAGAAAGCATCCTGGTGCTTTTTCTATTTGTTTTATTAAACCTCTTTGCTGCAGGGTATTTGGCAGTTGTCATGTAGGTTCCCTTTTAATATACCAGCTGTACTTCATGCTTATTCATTTCCTCTGTCCTTAAATGTTCCTCAATAAACTAAACAAACTACTTATTAGAAGTAACTTACGATGTAAAATTTGTATGCTCCCTTCAGTGCATCCGAAGCTGCTATACCTTTCCTTTCTTTCAGATGGCAAAACTAAAGGTTTTATAAACACTTCAAATGTATTTTTAAAAATGTGGCAATGTACATTGTTATGTATACAAATACTGCAGCTAGAGTTGTTTGCTTGGATTAGATAGACTAAATCTGGACTGTTCTTTCCTTATTTTCAGCTTTATTTACATGCAATAAGTATCAGACCTAGCTGCTACGTGGATAAAGGTGTATGAAATATTTTTGAATGAACACGGATAAAGCAATTTTTCCCTCAAATTTCTTTTCTAGCTGGTGGTAGAAACTCCTGTATGCAACAATTTAGAGCCCAAGTATCATGTACCCTGAAAAGTGGGTGAAAAATTCCTCTGGTGTAAATTCGTCTGGCCTTTCTGTTCGCAGGGAGTGTATATGCGCTTCCTACGGTATTT
>NW_009631589.1:22985-25366 GCF_000690535.1 Cariama cristata | reverse complement strand
ATGGGATGGCTAAGACGCTTGCGAAATTAAGGGCATCATTCTCATGATAACATTATTTCCGTAGCGTTTGGGGCTCGTTCTAGGAAAAGCCTGCGCGCTGCCGAGGCTGAGCTGTAGGCCTCATCTATGGCCGACAGCGGGCACCGGAGCGCCTGCCTCTTCGCCCTCAGGCCTCACCTCGCAGGCTGGTGTGGCACCTTTGACCTCCCCCAAATATACCCACATGGACCCTATATAAAGACTCTGTTTATTCTAAAAGTCCTTGAAAACACCCTTAAAGGCACATTGCTTGGCAGGCCCATCAAACACAACCTACAGAGGTTTACCAGGAGTGTGGCCTGTCTCAAGCTATTTTTTGCCATTACCTTCTAGCAACAGGATGGGACTTTCCAAATTCCTCCCCTCGGTCAACCTGCAGCCATCCTGAGGTCACCCAAGGCACAACAAGGCAGACTTCAAATCTGGTCCCTGGCTTTCAACCGCATCCAGCAACTCTACTCCAACTCTAAAGCTCTTCAACCAAACCAGGCCTCCTGGGTCTCTTTTGGTGTTGCCGGCTTTATTACATGACCCAGGGTGGGGAGGGCAGAAAAGATCTTTTTCTCAGACATATGTCTAGACTAAACTCACTGAGAAATCCCTGCATCGTCTCAGCTCGGCTGATTCCTAGTAGAAGAGGGTCTTCTGTAGCAGGGCAACCCTTTCTGATGTTCCTTTCTCAAAAGAGTTGGGTGGAAAATGAAGGAAAATTGAGGTGGCCATACAGTCCTGGAACCGTAACCCACCAGTGTGATGAAGGCCCAGCCTTTCCTCCTCACACCGCATCTGTCAGCCGTGCAGACGCTCCCTGTGCCTGCCTCTGCCCTCCCCTTTCTGCCTGCCTCAGCCCTGCTCAGGAATTACCCGAAATCTGTTGCAAAGAACACTCATGTAAGATGGCTGAAGCTGTTATAAAGTCTCTATCCTCCTTAGGGGAGTTAGTTACACTTCTATTTTGTTTCCCTTGCTTTTTAAACTCTACTTTTTTTCCTTTCCTTTCCTTTCCTTTCCTTTCCTTTCCTTTCCTTTCCTTTCCTTTCCTTTCCTTTCCTTTCCTTTCCTTTCCTTTCCTTTCCTTTCCTTTCCTTTCCTTTCCTTTCCTTTCCTTTCCTTTCCTTTCCTTTCCTTTCCTTTCCTTTCCTTTCCTTTGTTTTTTCTTTCTCCAATTAATTCCATTTTGTGGAAGGCCAAAATCAAAGAAAGCAGTTTCTACATGTGACCTGAAAGTAACGACTCCTCAAGTTGCTCTTCCTTCCTGGAAAAAGGAATATTGTTGCCTTGAGCAGACTGCCAGGAAAGCCCAAGCTCCAGTCTATTGAAAACATCACCAAGGACAGAGAAAGCTCGGCTACTGAGAAACTGAGAGGGCGAGCATCTAGCAGGAGGCTGCAGCCTTGTGAGGTAAGATGGCCTCTTCTGCATCTTGGATCCGTTTGCTCAGTAGTCTTAAACAGAATGAAGAAGCCTTTAAATAGTCGGTTGTGTGCCAATGAAGAAAACTGAAAATGAGAATGATGTGTGCTATGATCTGTTTTGGTGAGTGGGAGACAGAGCAAAGAGAGAGGCACCGGGTGAGGCTGCCATTGGGCCAGTGGCTGCTCATTGCATAGCCTTGTTTGGGGTCTTTTTTTAGGGGGGACTGTAATGTATTTGTTATAAGAATTTACCATAAAGAAGAACAATAATGAATATCCCTGTGTACTCATGTTATAACAGTCTACTGTATTTTTTGTTTAAAATAATTGCTCTTCAGTTGCTTCTAGCCAGAAACATGGAAAGATGATCAATGAGTTACTTTGCCAATCATTTAATAAACATTCTCAACGTAACTTTAAATGAATAAATGACTAGTGAAATGACTGGAGCAAATGTCATCAATCAATCTCGTATACCCAATATGTAAGCTGTTTCAATGGAGTAAAACATATGGTTGTAGTTTAAAAAGAAAATCCTTTGGAAAACTTCGTACAACGTCCTTAAATCGAAACTAATCTTTGACATAATCCAATATGAAGAGAGTGTGAGAGATTTGTTCCCTTCCGATGCAATTATAGAGTCTAGCTTTGAAAGAGTCTTTTCCAAGTATTTTATAAGTCATAGTAAAGTACTTCAGTGGGAAAAAAACAAAGGGGGGAAAAAGAATTAAATAACATATAACAATTGCTAAGTTTAACAGAGCTAGTGTGACTGAAAAATTATCAGCTAGGATGTAAGAGCCCATATTATCCTTGCTCTGCAGTGTTGGGGATCTAAGGAACTCAGTAATCACTAAAGATTTAGATCATGACTTCATGTAGGGGGTGACATAAAATTCTCCGGCAACAGCTACCTGTAGCCTGGGC
>NW_009631589.1:0-22954 GCF_000690535.1 Cariama cristata | reverse complement strand
CAGGAAGGCTGGCGTTGAGGCTTTCCATGTTCTCGTGGCCAGGACAGGAGTAGGAATGGGTGGGACTGTGCAAGATACTTTGCCCTCTCCCCAAAAGTGCTTGTCAGCAGAGCAGGCTGGGTGAGGTATGGCATACTGGACATCCCACTTACTGGAGAAGGCAAGAAAACCAAGTGGAAGAGCACAATTCCAAGGCCCGCATTGGCTTTTGAGATAAAATTGTGATTGCCTTTTTCCAGGCAGGTCATTACATGCTGCTCTCATGCACAATTTCTTTGTGTTAAGTCAAAGCATCAATGTGAGCCTTTCCTCAGTGGCTGGACAACAGAAAATGTTCTTCACAAGCATCTGGACTTGCTTCTACTCTCAAACTTCATAGCTCAGTGGAATGAGATGTGGGAAACAGTTCTAAATGTAGAGTTTGGGTTTTTTCTTTGTTTTGAAGAGGAAGGAGACCAAAATTAGAACTGAAATTTATGAAAATGGATATGAAAACTGCAGTTGTGTGATGTATGATGTGCTCTGAAAATGACCAATATTTATTTGCACTCTACTGAGAGTTATGCATCAAAGTCAATGCGGAAATTTCCTTTACTATCGAAGGGAATGCATTTTAGGATACAAACTGATAAGCTGACCCATGCTTTCTTTCTAGACCGCTATTCTTATTTTTGTCATAACATTTCTTCAGTATTTTCCTACCCATGTATATCCTATAATGATAATCTAAACAGCGGACTGATTTACGTAGTTTAAATAAAAACCTCAGTTATAAGAGCAGAATCTAACAATGAATATGTAATTTAAGTACTTCTCTAAGAAGATTAAAGCAAAGGTATTTTCATTAAAAGTTCCTGCTCCGAGTTCTCATCCTGCTGCTGACAACGCGCAGGGTATTAAACAGCAAGCGGAAAGTTGTCACCAGTTTTACGTCTGCAAGATTTAGTTCTGTAGTGAAACAAACAGCAAAGCTGATTGGACTGAAAGCAAAGATCGCTTCCTCATACCGGATCAGTGAAATCCTAAACAACAAATAGGGTTGTTTTTAAATCTTAAACATTATTGCAGGCCAAAGTTAGTTAATTTCCCACGAAAAGTGATTTAGTTCCTAAGTCACTTGAAAATAAGGTAGGCATATACCTAGATCACTCAGGTTTCATCTATCAAAATCAATCAACATCACTATTAAAGAACGCCTAGTTAATTTTTAATTTGGCAGTAGCTGTCTGGAAAAGTGTTCCGTTCTCCCTGCCTCCAAATAGTAAGAGAAAAGTGATAGTTTTATTTTAAATAAATCAAATGTTCATCATTAGAGCACACAGATAATAAATCCTCTTAAATATAGCTGGTTTTAAATGTGTAAATTTGAGAAACACACAAACCAACAAAACAAAAAAAAAGGGGGGGAAATATTCTGGTACTTCTACACTCATACAACTGTGAAAAGCAATATAATTCATGTGTTAATTTACAGATTTCATTCCCATCTCACATTATGCCGGAGACCCAACTTTTCAACTGCTTGGGGTCTCAGATTCTAGCTTTTCACACAGAAATAGAATATATAGCTTTCTTACAAACAAGAATAACATGCAAGTCAGGTTGCTGTAGTGGAATACAAACACTTGGGCATGTCCTAAATGCCTGAACTTCTTTGGTGAACTTTGGAAAGCTCTGGAAATCATGATTAACGTCCAATCAGAGTCATCGTAAAGGGAAAACCGAAACCCGCAGGTTGTATTCAGAACCTTCTGGTATTCCCCAGGTTGGGAATGCCATCGTAATTGTTGCTTGCCTAAGTGAAGAACCTTCTCAGGAGTGTTTGGGAACAAGGCTGTCTGCAACAGCTAATAACTCACTCGGTATCTGCCCCTCCAGCATCGCAGCGCTCCGGCCCCAGCCGCACGCCTACTCGGCGTGACAAAGCGGCTGATGAATGGTAAGAGCGAGCAGAACTGGTCGTGAGTCCTGGGATTCAGGGGGACACTACCCACCTTGTGTGTTGGAAGAATTTATGAAGATAACATGACATACTAATATATTTTTACAGCCCAAACAAGATATTTTATGCCAGCTGTGGGATCCACACGTAGTTTATCAATATAACTTGCAAGACCTTTCCCCTTTTTCCTCTGTGCTTGTACATAGTACTATTATCAAAGTAGGTAAAAGCAAGTTGCTAAATCGAAACTTGTGAACATGAAGAGAAACTGATGTCACTTCTTTTTTTTAGTCTTTTTAGATACATTTTGAACAGTAATAAAGAAGGTGCGATGCCTTTCATGCATAAAATCTCTCCCTTGCAATTACACGTTTCTCTTTAACCCTCATTTCTCTCCTGGTGCATTGGAGGATGCAAAATATTCTGTACAGCGATGTCGTTGTGCGTTTCACAGGTTCTTCAGCAAATTTTAAAACACAGTGGTTAATGTCATCAGACCTGATTTTTGCTGTAAAACTGGTGCAGCTGACCCAGTTGGAAAGGTTAACTGCAAAACCGTAACCCTGACATGAAGTTCTTGTCAGTCTTCTGTAACCGCAGCTGCTATAAAATACGAGCCAACTATTTGAGGGCTATGCGTAATGTAACATACTTGAGTTACTTAATGCCGATCAATGAGCTTCTTTTCAAGTAGTTGACGTCCTGCTTTAATGGTTAAACAGAAGTAATAATTTAAAAGGAGTTATATTTTTAAAACGCAGAAAAGCTATTTGACCGCTAGGCAGCGAAGTACGTAAGAAGTAGCCTGACGTTTCTATAGACTATTTTGTTTAATTCACAAAACGGAGAAACTATCACCGTGTGACAGCAAGGAATTCCAAACCTCAGAATAATCATCCAGACAACGGTGACACAAAAATCCACATCATACATAAAATACGGGTTTATTCCAAAACCACATGCATGCCAAGTTTAAAGTCTTCCTAACTGCTTGTCCCCTGAACTCCTGATCATATCGCACCTCTAAACCAGGCCCAAGACCATGGGTTACACCGTACGGGCTGCTATTTCTTTGCAGTGTGTTTTGCAGGCTTGAGCTGTGAGGGCAAGTCTGCATGTTTAACACAAAGTTTTACACAATCAGATAAAAAGAAAGGTGCAGAGCATAAAAACTCCCTTGCAAATCAAATTAATATACTAAATCTATTAAAACATTTCTTTCCACTTCCCTTTCCCTTCTCCTTTTCTTCCCTTTTCTTTTCTTGCAGAAAAGGGGCATTAATGGAAAGGAAAAAAAAAAAAAAAAAGAAATTGCCATGTTGCTTTTCGGGTGGGTTACGGTAAACACACAGGCTGACTTTGTTTGAGTTGTTAGAGAGAAAGGACCCAAGGTTTTAAACCAAGGAAATGAGTAATTCAACATGACCAGGAAAATGGATACTTTGATACATGTCTAATTTTGCTTTACGGTGCTTTATAACGCACAATCAAATTCCACAACAGTAAATGTGGATTAAGTCGATGGTGAAAACAGATTGTTAATGAAAATATAATAGGTTTATGATCATTTCCCGGGAGATTACTCCTTCACTGTACAACAGCTTATAAATTCATAGTGATCTAAAGTGAATTTACATTTCTTGGAATTTTCAAAGCCAACAATGGTATTCAGCCCCAGATTTAAAGGAAACCATTAGTCTTGGTCTGTCACGCGCATCAAGGTTTAGAAGGCAGTACGCCGTTACATCACTGAATCTCTGCCAGATCTCCCAAAAGGGAAGCAGAAGAGCCCTACATCTGGCCTGCAACTTTGCCAGCTACGCTGTCATGTCCGCGGCCCAGGCAGATACGGTACAAGGCGTATGCTGAATACCTTCCCTCGCGCTGCAGAGGTGAGAATGTGATGGCAGAATTATGCCGAGGCCCCTACAAATTTCTTCTGGGAAAAATTTCAGTCATAACTGACCATGACCATGACCCCAATCCCACATCAAGGCTTCACCAGTGCTCAGGAGTGAGGCTACACATTTCTTAGTGTAGGATTGGAGTCCAAATACAAATTGAAATTTGCTCTGTCTTCCTATGTATCCTGTATGTTCGAACCATATTGTCAGCATCTGTTTAGATGAATCTAGTGAGTCAGAAATTTTTCAATGAAACCATGTTTTACTAGAAAGCCGGCAGTTTATCAAAACTGAAATTTTGTGGCACCGTGCCAGATTTTGTCAAAAAGCTTTCAGGTCCTTGATAGCTTTCAGTGACAGAAGGAACCTGCACCCCTGAATATCTAGTCCAAGTCATCACCCCATCTAATGTGTATCCGTATGTGCAGACTTATCTACCACAAACTGGGCTATCATACTTTTTGTATTCTGCAGGTCAGTCCTCCTCCTCAGACTAGAAATTTTATTTAACTGATGACAAGTTTGGCTGTTTGCTTGTGCTTTCTGGACATCTGGCACCCTGAAAAAAAGAAATAGCTCAACCGGGCTGTCGAACATCTGGAAACTGTGAGCAAATGACCACTATAGGTGAGCAGATCAACTGCATGGCACATGGACCCATGTTTTCATCGAGGCCTTTCCATAGAAATTTGTGATGTCCAGGGAAATCTCTAGCAGCCATATCCAAATGAGCTGCCTTTGGTGTCTCCGAACGTCACCCTATTAAACTGCATAACTCTTCAGAGAGCAAAGCAACGCCAGTCAGATGGATTGGAAACCCTACCATGTGTGCTCTGGGGTCTGAGCCCAAGGTAGGGTCCCATCCGTGTGAGTGCTTCCGACCAGCAAGGTCTGAGAGTATGCTTCCCAGGCAAGCTCAGGGAGTTGTCTGCCGTGAACAGACGGCCACCGCCGCCTCTTAGCCCAACCGTACCTACAGTGCGCCCATATCCATACCTTGCCAAACCGGGTCCATTCACCTTGGTCTGCACTGAGCAATAAATACCTCCAAACTTCATGGATTTCCCTGATGTGGTAGATGTTTCAAGGAGGAAAATGTTTTTGGCTCATTCTAGTTAATTCCTTGCCGCAAGAACTGTCTCTATCCACCACGTTCAGCACTTCCAATAACAGCAGTAGTCTATAAATTGACAATAACAACACACATAATAAGAAAAAACTTGAATCTTCTTTCTCTAATAAAGTAATTTATTATGTAGTAATTTAGTATATATTAGTAATTTAATATAAATACTTGTAAAAGCTCCTCATACCTCACAGATCTCAAAGTGGCTTCTACTGTAGAATGACTATTGGCGAGAATGAAGATCGCTCATTACTGTTGATCTGTGTTTGAGTTTTTAGTGGTGTAACCTTATTGGAAAAAAGAGTGTTCCAGAACTGTGGAAGAGGCTCACAGATTTGGAGCGGGCTCTTTCTACCTACCAGTCCCTGCTAAAGCTCAGACGCATCCAGTCAAGTCCATGCAGTTGCGTTACAATCGTATTTTATTGACGACTTTCTGAAGGGGCTGGAGCCCATGCTGTCATGAGGACATAAGCAGTATTCCTGCATTTTCCTGTCCAGAGAACAAATTCCTTAGTGCATCAGGCACTTTAACTAGAGATGTGGTAGCATCTCTCCAGCAGCCAGAAAGGAAAGCAACTGTTTCTGCTGTGCGGTGATGTCGTATGCACCCTCCGTTTACTTGCTTCAGAACTTCTAGTGGAAGAAATTGTCATATTTCTTCCTACGTGCACCTTTGATAAGTTTGGCATCTGTTTAGGTTTTAACACTCTCATGATACATGTTCTACTGAGAACATGAGAGTTTTCCATTTTTCTAAGTTTTAAAATATTTTTTGCAGTTCTTAAGGAAGGAAAAATTCATTATTTTGTATAGTTTATCCAGTGTTTACATACTGGGTTTACTGTCAAAAGTAAATACACCTTTTGATTCCGTGTATTAAAGGAGAAATGAAAATCAACACTAAAATACAGATACACACCTGATGTAACAGAATAATGTTATACAGGTCATTAATTACTACATCCGACTGTAAGAAATCTACTGAATTTCTTACCAATTACTTAGAAGAATATTTTCTAGATGAATGGAAAGCTTTATTTGGTTTCTTGGGACTACAGTTTTATAATTGAACGTTATTGGCAGGAAGATAAATACGTACAGTTTAATATCTAGTATCAGCATCGGTTCTGGGCCCATAATAACAAGATCCAAAACAAAGGCAAGAACAGACAGATATGATAAGAAATAATTTCTATACTCACCCAGAAATGTATATAAAAATGCTATTTCTTAGTTGCAGCCAGAGCAGTGTTTGTGTCTCTGTGTGTGTGTGAGTGAAGGCACTTTAAGCCTTTGCTACTCTGGATGTAGCAAAAAAACAAAAAGACAATTGTGTCGGTTTCTGAACAGCAGATGGGATATTTTTCTTTTCCAGATTTTAAGGCTGTATAGGCTGGGTACAGGAGAAATTCTCAATAATCTTTTTTTTTTTTTTTTTTTCCTGATAGAGCAAATTCTTAAAAGAGAATTATTCCACCTGAGGTAAAAGAAAAAAAAAAAAACCTCACCAAAGAAGAATTTTGTGCAGTTAGTTTGGCAAATTCATACTGAAAACAGCCTGTTCTGTGATTCTACATTGAAAGCGGCGTGAAAATGGAGCTACAGACAGCACAGCCTGTTCTGTTGACAATATCCACAGAGTTAGCTAGGTTTGCTACCTAACGAACTATAACTTTGGGAGAGTTTTTGTCGTTCAGTCTATCACGAAGAAAGTTTTAAGTTCCCTTTGGGATGGTGTATATATATGATCCCAGTTGATGTATTTTCAGTCTTGAGGAATGCACAGCCTTCTCTGGTAGCTAAAAATACCTTTATGAAACCAGTCGCTAAAGTTGTGACAGGATCATAAACCCCCCCCAAAAGCAAATAAAGTTTACCTTGAAACAGAAGACACCGACATTAACACTTTCGAGTTAGATGAATACAGCAGGGTGCCTCTGAATAAAAGAGCAATCTTTTGCATCAGAAATTCAAAAAGTAAAGAAGCGTTCCGAGTGCTGCGTGCCAAGAGCTAACCTACCTGCTGTGAAAGTGCCTACAACAGGGTACGGCTGCCAAACCTGCGGGTAAAGGAACCTTGTTCAGCACAAGTGGAGAAGGCTGCAAAAAAGAGATTAAAGCCCCTTTTCAGAGTGGTGAGGCCCAATCCCCTCACTGGAATCCTTCCAGCAGGATTTGGACCTGGATGCCGGACCACTGCTCCTCCTGCTCTCTGGCCCCGGAGGGGCTGGGCACCTCCTCCCCACTGCCACCCCCTCTGAAGGGACCTAGAAATCAGCTGAATTGCCTCCAAATGATTCCCATTAGGGTTAACCAGGTTCTCTGGCTCCTCTTCATTTTTTCCTAACAAGTATGGAGGTCGTACATCTCATCAAATTTCCCAAAGGTGGGGAAAGAAACGCTTCAGGCTAAAAGCACACCCATTGCAGCTGAAAATTTTGCTTTCTATATTTGGATAATGCCAATGTACCTCTCAACCCATCTTTTTGACTGCTGGCTTTGGAGTCAGGCTCTCCCACTGCAGGGACCAGGGGAATGTCGTTGCCCCACCACCAGCACTACAAACCAGAGCAAGCAGAGACATTGCCGTCCATTGCAGGAGGACACGGGCTGCGGAAGAACACAACGGGAGGATGATGCTATCGCCCTGCAGCACATGCCATTCTCTCCATGGTGCTCACCAGAAGATGGTCGTAGTCAAAAGGATTTGCTGGAAACCCATGCGAGCTGATAAACCCTGCCGAAAGTCCTACGTGCAGTCTGAGCCCCTCTGCTTTCTGACCAGTCTGCCTTGCTACATCTGACCAGGCAGAGGTTCAGGCTGAGACTAAAAGCCTTCCAGTGGGTTCAGGCTTATGCAGTGATGAGAGTAGAAGAAAAAAAATACTCTGGCACTTGTAACAAGTGCTGATCCCTTGTTCACAATTCATAAGGATGAATCCACACTGAGACATTCAAATGGCTTGAACTCTGTCAAGGTATTTCAGTGCTTAGGGGCATGTTGCCAGTCCTCATACCATCTCTTAGTGGTTTTCCTTAATATTCACTTGTTAAAATCCAGAAAACAGGTAAAGATTTCCCAAAGACAAAAATAGACATCAATTCTTTAGTGTGAAACACATGCATTGAGAGTGACAGGTCCTATTCAAATCCTCAGGGAAGGAGGAACGCTGAGCCTCAGCTGGCACCCAGCCACGCTCGTCTGTTTAGAGAAGTGACCTCGGGGATTCCTGACCATGGTCTCAGGCATGGGTTTTGACACAAATCCGTTTGTACCACATAAATCATGAATTCATTCCTTCAAATAACAAAGTCGATTTTGAAATCTTACGTTTATAGCGGATCATCAATATTCATCAGTACTATCACCTTAAAAAAAAAAAAAAAAAAGATGAGGAATTTTTAACACTATTATGAGTGAGTGCAACGGGAACAGAACACAAGAGAGTGTTTTTTTTTAAGCTACAAATCTGAAGTGGAAGTGAATGTTAAATGTATGCCTCATACTAAAACTTTATGAAAAATGAAATGTACGAAAAGCTGGATCCTTGCCATGACACCCATTATGGTGAAGTCTGAGACTCTGACCCTTCGTGTTATACTTATTGTGTTTTTGACACATTTAGTCAATTAAAATGGGTGAAGTGTAATTTGTTTTTCTTAAGTTTAATACAGCATGTCAATAGAAGCTAACCAAAATTTATAGTAGGAACACTAAAACTGCCACTTGCACTTAAACAAATGAACACAATTTATCATGGTTGAAATAAAAAGAACATCATGTGCATTTGACTTTATACTTCACATGAGCATGTTGCCAAATATAGGAAAGCATGTTACAGCTGACACTTCCAATGGAAAAGACATTTTACTTCACATTAAATATTGGTGTGAAAAATTTGGACCCTGTCCAATCCTAAGAAGTGTTAACGTTGGCACTTCCACTGTATACTTTTACTGTAAATTGTTGTAACATTTATTTGACATGGAATACCCAAAGGATTGATGAGTAAAGAAAGGAAGACTTTTTATTGTGCCATGTTCCCTTTTTCAGTCATACATACTAAGCCTTTACATCTTCAGAGTTTAAACAAGTCGCCACCTGTACTCAATCGGTGAAAGTTATTTTTCATGCAACTAGAGTTTGCCTTTTTTATAAACCTATAAAAGCACACATTTTCCATTTTATTGGTCAGCAAAGCAATGGCTGATTTAACCATAAAACTTACGAATGTTGTTTCTTTATGGAGATCTATGTTTTTTTAACCCTTTATAATTCCTTGGAATATAAGTCTCCTTCATTTCATTTGTTGTCAGAGACTGAAAACACAAAACAAACAGCAGTATTTTTTCTTTTCATTAAAAAGAGTTTACCTAACACTACTACCACTTATATTATTGCCTATGGACTACTAAAGATTTAGGAGGAACAAAGTGCTGCTGCGTAAAAATTTATCCGCTTCAATTAAGTACCTGCACAAGAATTCTGGGTTCGTATTATGTGAACTATAACTACATTTATCTGCAGTAATGAAGCACTGTAAAATGACGGAAAAGTGCTGAGGGGCACTTCATATGATTTACTGAACTGATCTTTAGGTTAAGAAAGCATGCCTAGGACAAGGGAATTATTTTTTTCTATCCATGTTTTTCAAATTAAGAAAATCCATAGCATTTTGAATTATAAAATTAAATTTTAGAGCCACAAACTTGAAAACGATTGGGGTATTTTAACAATCTTTTTTAAATACCCAATCCAAGACCTTGAATTTTGACCAATTTAAATACGGCACTTTGAGCTTTCTGTATCTGATTACAATTAAAAGAGTCATGCACACACGTAAGTACTGAGGAAACAGGTTTTTTTCCAAAGTAGACAAGCAACGCTGCTGTCCTGTACCAGGTAGAGAACTCAGCAACCAGGTGATGCAAGGAGCCAGGCGAATGTAGGCAGCAGAGGACAGGAGCTGGTGCCTAGGGGCACATCTGCTGGCACTCAGAACATCTATAGTGGCACTTTCCAAACATCTCTGGAGAGAGGGATAGGCTTATTATTTACATTTTTTAAGTACTGAATGGCATATTACTCCAGTAAATGGAAAAAAAATATTCTTTCCTTTGTGTGTGCTTCTGGCCTGCAAGTGACAGTATGAAAACCAAATCTCAGTTTCTGAATCCAAGTGCTAAGAGAGGGATTTTGAACAGAGGCTCCATGTCCCACAAACCCACGAAGCACACCTCTCTCTCTAAATTGTAAATATGCTCCTCAGAAAAGACAAAGGAGGAAAGAAACACAGCAGGGCAGAAGGGATTGAAGTAGGGATAAAGTAGTGGTTTGGTAGATTTTGTGGTGCTTGAATGAAGACTAATGACAATGCCAAGAAAGCGGTGTCAGCAGAAGCCAATCCACCTCAGTCTTCTCACAACCATGTACTATCGAGCCGTGATGCTTCAACGGGATGGGTACGGGCAGTGCTGTACCTGGTTATTCTACTTACCTGGTTATATCTTCCAGAGACCTCAGCAACTGTTCTCACGGCTGATGCAAAGTAGGTGAGAAGTGACTAGCAACATATAGAGTCCCTCTGATATAAAAAGAAATACATAAAATATATTTTTTTCTGATATAAAAAGAAATAAGTGTGGCCCCGTACAAAGACATGTTCAGATCCAGATGAAAATTCCAAGCAATCGACCAGGCCTTTAAAAAATCTTCGTCCTCAGTCTCACAGAGCCAGTCGTTCATAACAACTTGATCACACTGCTTAGCAATAGAATCATAGAGTCATAGAATCATTATGGTTGGAACAGACCTCAAAGATCATCAAGTCCAACCGTATACCTGATGTCACCATGCCCACTAAACCATGTCTTAAAGCACCACATCTAAACGTTTTTTGAACACCTCCGGGGATGGTGACTCCACCACCTCCCTGGGGAGCCCATTCCAACGTTTAATGACTCTAACAGTCAAGTTCTTTCTAATGTCGAGCCTGAACCTCCCCTGGCGCAACTTGAGACCGTTATAGAATCATAGAATCATTATGGTTGGAGGAGACCTCAAAGATCAAGTCCAACCGTATAAGGGAAGGCAAAGAGATGATTCCTATCTCATTTTCAAAAAACACTCAAAGAAACCCCACTGGCCCACAGGCAGTCATGTGTTTTGGAACAGGTGTCCCAAAGAGGTTGTGCAGGCTCCATCCTTGAAGGCTTTGAAGACCCAACTGGACAAAGCCAGAGTAACCTGGTCTGATCTCACAGATGACCACGCTTTCAGCAGTAGATTACACTAGATCCCTCACGATGTACCCTCCAAAGGCTTAACCTGTGGTCATGGGATTAAATTCCTTATTTCAGCTGAGATGAGATGACTTCAAAACCATATTTTTAAGCCCAAAGGAGAAAGCAAACAGCCAGCCACTTGATTGTTAAAGATTAATAAATTATAAAATCTTCTTGTCTGTGGTGTTCCCAACGTACTGGAGCTGCAGTTCCCACTAGAAAGCAGGTAAAAGTACAGGTGGATATTTGTATGAAAGTTTTCCTCTTTGCAACTGGTGTTGGGGAAAGAACAACTGCAAGTACTGCAGGAACCGCCTGGCTTTTTTCAGGGGAAAAAGCTGTCTTTTCCTTTTGTGTGGATGTAACGTCAAACCTGGACAGAAGATGATTGTGTTTGTGTTACTCCAGTTTCTAGCTGGAGTTAATAACGAGTGTGCGGGAGGAACACTCCATTTTAAAGAAGTAGCACTACCTTTCCTCCCATGTCGTGCTATCATCTTTAATGGCAACAATAATTCACTTAAGCCAGGAAGACATTTTTTCTGTTTTATTTATAGATCATTAGGAAAGTCTGTCTGCTGCATTAATGCCTGCTAAAATGGCATGCGGCTTCCCACTTTATGGCTCTATGTCAAAACTGTCTCTGATAGCTAGTTACTCACTCCACTTTGTCTGGTTTAAACAATCCGTTCCTTATTGGGTGAACCACACTATCACATGTCAGTTACTTGACTTCTATAATATCCTCTATAGGTGTCAGGTCTCTGGAGGACTGTACGTCCTCAAGTCCCCCTGAAAACAAAGGTAGATAGCACCTTACAGATCAGATGTTGTGACTTTCTGAAGAGCTGCTTCAGCTTTTCCGTTAAAACTCTACAGCTGCGCAAAATGTGGGCATTATTTTTAGCCACACGCTGCATCTCTCCATTTGTGATAATTTACTACCATGCAAAATATGTTGCTATGATATGGCTCAAGAGATAATAGCAAGGGCAAATCAGTGCAAGTATGTAAAGAACGAGGGCCAAACGCGTATGGGATACAATCTAGCTTTGCCACGTTGCCACTCAGACACTTGAGAATTGGATTTTTATATTCTTGGAGCCTTTCTTTCTCTGCAATATAAATGCTATTAGAAAAAGTCATGTAATGTGGCTTATGGCATTTAGTGAATCAATTTGGCTTGCTAAAATTCAGATTCTTTTTTTTTAGTTTTATTGTATACATTGTCCACCCAGAATGGCTGCATTTGAGGTAAACACAGAAGAAAAGTAGAAAGGAGAGGCAGAAGAAGAATATAAAAAAGTAATTACTGAATTAACTACTAATTATTATATGTACTGTACTGCACACGTACATACAAACTGCACAGGTAGGGTTGCAGCATAGCTAGGGTTGGAAGACACTAGATGAATCATTCATCGGTCTGTTTGGAGACTGTAATGTTTTACTGATTTTGTTAAGTAATACAATACATCTACAGCTTTGCATAGAAATAGACACTCTCGATAAATTAAATCTGACAAATACTTATATATATGTCCTCTTATTGGTTGCCTGTGATCTATATGAGCTAGTTTGCACAAAAAGTTGTCTGCACTGTAGATGTAAGACTCAAAGGTCCAGTCTGCCATAGACTTCCCTCAATACAGCTTTTCACCATGGGTCTTTCAAAAAAAAAATTTTGAAGCCAAAATGATAAATATTTATTATGCTTCTACAATTTATCTAAGAGGCTTAGAGTGTGGATGGCTTACCTGAGTAGCCGACCTGCTCACATGCTCCAGTTGTGAATGTGTTAAACGCTGTCCAAACACAAAGCAAACCACCTGTTTGCTACCTTCATCGCTAGCGTGCATCAAGGTCAACACGTACTACATTCAGAACAGCACTACTTTGAGTAAGAGACTGTGTCACCTCTTCGGTACTCGAGACAGTAATTCTGGATGCCACACCCAAAGGGCCCTGGGTCTTTTTGCCAAAGGTGGAGAACTTTCATCCCTTTGCTAACCAAAATTTTCTTTTTGCTTCTCCCTCATCAGCATCATGAAGAGTAACATTTTGCTGATTACTTGCTGCAGCCTGTGACTGAGTCGCAGCCTCAGGCAATGACTAATGCATTGGTAATGTGTGACGTTTTACAGATCTTTGAAATTTTAGACCTGACATGAGTGAAAAATGCTGAAAAGTACTCCAAAGTCGTCCTTCAGAATGAAAACCCACAAGGACTCAGGGACCTCTCATGCTATGCACTCTATATTCCTGAATCTTGTTCTTCTTGTTGTTGTTGTTCTTATGGTTAGCTTATGGGCCACTTTATTCCTTATATTAAGAAGGCAAGCTAAAACCCTGGTGAAAATGTGAAGCATCCACTGAATCGGTCTAAGTAAGCTGTGCCTGTTAGGCTGCAAGCACTCGGAAATGGTTTGAGGCTTCTCTTTTCAAGCTAGAGGATAGACGGTTACCTCCCACTTTGGACAGGAATGTCTTGGCTCCATTTTGATGTTATATCTATTAGGTGCAGAGTGATGAGTCTATCTTACTGCTGATTCACTCAGGCTGTTCCAGCGGCAACATGTGACTGTGATTCCTCTGTGGCCCAGAGGATATTTTCCATCAGTGGTAACAGATGTTACTAATTCAGAAGGCCAAAAGAAAGAATAAAATTATATGTACATAATACATATCAACATTTCAGTCAGATTCTTTTGACCATAGGATCAGTAAATGCAAGAGTTAAAACAACAAATGCTGCTGCTGTTGGTATTGTTGGAAGACGTCAACGGTCAGGAAGGAGTCCTACTGAATGAGGACATGCAGTAAGTTAAATTGCTGATAGAAAATAGAAAATAAATTAGGTGTGAGCCTGCTTTTCTGAGGGCCACAATAGAAATGGATGCAAATCATCTGAAAGACTATATGAGGGGACGTGTTATGGTGAGATGGTGATATATTAGATCATCTCAGTTCTCAGTATATGCGGGGGGAGGGAGTAGAACCTTGTTCCTGAAAGCTGCATTTTAAATGTAATTCTAATAATTTGAGACGAGTCATTTAATTGCAGCTAATGCCTGGCCAAGTTTAGGGCGAAAATGAGGACAAGTTGGCTGTTATTCAGTCCAAGCAAAGTGATACATTGGAGAACTCATCTAGCAGAAATGGCTGGTATGAATCTCATCCCTCCTCAATCTTTGGCAGTAACTGTCATTTCAAGACTGATCATACCCCCTCTGAATACCAATTTTGACTAGACATTTATTATTGAAAATTGTCTTCCTACAGTAATCATTATAATTTGTATACTCTATTGGTCCAGAAATGCTAAAAGAAAAAAGTACCTGTTCCTTCAGCTCTACTTCCTACCTTTTCCGTAATCGGTCACCACTATGCACCATTCTACAGCTGAACTGTGTTGTCTTTGTCCTTGGTATAAGTTATTTGCTCAAAACCCCCTAGCTTAGTGCCCTTTTTTTCTTTGTTGTTTGTTTCTTTTTGGTAGAGGAATGAACTCCGTACAAAAATAAACTCACATTTTTGTGGATTAATCAAAGAAAAATAGCGATCCATTTAGGCAGAGGGAACCAATCACCTCCAGTTCGTCATATGAACAGGGCCTTTGTAAATTGTCCAGGACAAGGATCATGTCTTACTCACCGGATAAACTTTGTCATTATATACACCTATGTTATTTCAAGAAATAGGGGTTAAATAAGAAAAAAAAAAAATGACCATTTGGAACCCGGCCTGAAACTCACTGAAGTCAATGAAAATATTTCCATTAGCTCCAGTATGAGCTGGATCAGATTCAAGAGGTCCTGTGAACAAAAACATCCATGATAATGTAATAAAGACTGCATCATAATGTAATCACTCAAGGGGGCCAAATTAAGATCACACAGGTGACCTAAACTGTTGTATTTCCTCATGCTTTTGAGTACTTGTTTTTGCAACCTTAACATTTTTAGCATAGCTGTTTTGTCCGTGGCACTGGCAGTGTCACGTTACACTGCAATGCAAATCAGCAGATGTCTAGCTTTTAAATTTTATCTTTTTTTTTTTTTTTAACAGGCAACAGCCTTTCCTGCAAGTCACTGTATCTGCAGAGTTACTTTTTGAGCAATAAAAGCATTATAGACACATCAAGCAAAGCTCTTCAAAGTCAGATATAATTACGCTTTCTATGAGGTACTTCATGGAATATTTATTTCCATTAATATTGGAATCTAAGTGCATTGTTTATTGACAAAATGAAAGCAATGTCAAATATAGAACTGCACAGGGGAATAGGTTGGAATTCTGGAAATGTTCAATCTAATTCAACATTTTTGCCATACATGTATTAGGAGCAATCCCAAGTGCAAAAACTAATGTCTCTGATGTAAAACTGTCTTCCAAAAGTCTGAAAGTCTGTCATCTTTCTCCATATACTCACTTCATTAAATAGTTTACAGCTTGCAAGGGGATCACAATGTTGGAGTAACAAAATGACTGTCCTGACAGATTCGGACAATAAAACAACCAGATTGTTATATGAATGTTTTCTCAGAGACTGTTGCTGCAACACGTAATAAATACAAATATTGAAACACCTGCATGATAAACATAATACTTTTAACAGATGTTAATCCCCCCTGAACATGACCAATGGATTTAGGTCTCACAAGTGCAACTTACCCCCTTCAGGGCTCCCTGGAAAATCCCCCATCACACGATGGTTTTCTGACCAACCGCCCCGATCTACGTGCATGCTTTTGCTTTGCAGCTCTCCTACTACGAGCATCTCAAAAATAATCCAGAAATACAGCAATAGGTATGTATGACGCTGAAGCTCACCTCCAAGTTATGTTACCTGTCTGCTGTCAGCATGAGTTGGTTATAACATTTTCCAAAAAGAGTGTTCCAAGTAAAAAAAACAGTCCTATTTTCTCAAAATCCTGGCATTCCTTGGCCATGGCGACTACAGCAGAACGTTTCTCTCCGCTTGGTGGGACTTGGTTGTTCTGTCTCAATATGCTCTGATCATACGCAGCTTCTGTTGTTGACTTCAGCCAGTTCAACGGAGGTTCAGTATCTTTGAAAATTAGCTATGAACCCTGTCAAAACACTGCTGAGGTTTTGATACCCCTAGAGAAGAAGCACACACTCAAAACCCATTGGCTTAAACTTAAGCACCTGCTTATACACTCTGCTGGAAAAGAGCCTGAATTTACATCTGTCTTTCATCTCCAGAATGCATTTGAATGTCTTTTGGTGTAACTTAAGTTTATAGAAATAGTTCTGCACCCACACAGCCATATCAGCGTTACCAAAGATGACAGTATGCATTTCCATTGTAGTGAGTGGCATTACTCAGTGTTAAGCTATCCAGTCATTAGGGGCTAACCTACTGGCATGTGTATAACTGAAAATAAGCCATTTGAAAGCAGAAAATAACTCACGAATGATTATTCATAGAAACCGAATGGTGAAGGAAAACCTGTAGGCTTGATGTCATGCCTCCAGTCAATAGCTGCATTAATTCAGAGGAAGTAGCACAAAGAGAAACAGAGGCAGAACAGAGACCAGCGCAACAAAAAACCACCAATTCATTATGGAAAGACAAAAATCTGCTTTTAAAATTGACAGGTAAACAAAGGGAATTTAATAACACAATTGGTATAAACATTAACAATAGTTTATTCCATCTCCATGCACCACCTAGGGACATCTAGGTTGACAAAAATGTGGGATAAGCACAGTATTTCAAAACATAGAAAGGTTCAACTGGTGAAGAATTTCCCCCAGAGCAATTTGTGGATGTAGATCAGAAGAAAAAGATGCAGCTGACTAGGAAGTAATAAAAGTGTTTGACAAATGGCTCCAGTGAATCTCCGGAGTTTCTCTTGGTGACAAAGCAAGACAAATTTATGTCTTAGATGCATGTCAGAGAAGAATAACCATCGTTATCAAAAATCAAGACTCAATTTATTCAGCTTCAGTTGTAGTCTTGAAGAAGTAATTACACAAAAAATTGTGGTTGGTGATAATCATCAAAAAAAATCACCAAGAAGATGTATTGCTTGGGGTATGATCAGCTGCAGCGAGATAACTGTTGAGTGCTCTACGACAGAGGTGGGCCACAGAAAGTTTCCAAAATGTTACTATTCAGCCATGAATAAATGAATTCACTTGCTTAAAGGTAAAGAGGAGGATTTTCTCACTACATCTAGTTAATTCTGCAATTAATTGCCAAACATGAGGGTACGACACATAGGCAAAATGTTTCTGTTGACTATGAAGTGAAAAACTTCACTGATTCTTCCACTGTTTAGGATTATTAGCTCATCATAATTAAAATGGGAAACGATGGTATTGCATAAAAATTATTCCAGCTGAGACAATGTGGTCAAAAGAGTAAACTGTTTGGCTGAATGGGTTAGAAGAGAACATGGACTTTTCTAAGATAACAATTATGGTGTTCAGCAACTGTAATAACCTGTGCAGCAGGGCTCACCACCTTTTTAAGGGCTGTTGAAGAATTAGAATGGTTTGTTAACAATTCCAAGTACTGCTGTTTGCAGGAAAACTCTCATATGAAGAGCAATTGGCAAGATTCTTTATGTCATTAAAAGAACATAGAACGATGCTGAGAAAAACATCAATAAGAGTAATTAAAAAGAGCTTTTGGCCTTGTCTTATATGAGCTAATAACAAGAGAAGGTTCAATGAAAATGAAAAGTAGCAGATTCAAAACTGGGGAAGGGATTACTTTTTCATTCACCCCATACTCAGACTGAGGAGTGATTCTAAGCTATAGAAGGTATAGAGGCGTCCTCCCCACCACCTCGTGACAGCCAAAATACTTACCCGAGGAGACTGCAAGTGATCAGCATCAGCCAAACCAAACAGAATCACAAGTCCCGTTGCCCTCAGTGGTGGACTCTATGCTCCTGGGGACTTTTTTGACTCGTTTGTGCAAGTTCATGCCTAACTGGCCCTCATGGCTCCTGCTAGCCCAAGCCGCTGAGGTTGCTCTCAGCATCATTAACCACTCAAATTTTAAAACTAAAGCCTTGAAACCTTCCTTGTGCAGCTCCTCACACCTGGCAGGATTTCCCTGTAAAAGTCTCCAGCTACGTTCTCAATCTTCGTGATGGCGACCGAAAACCTCACACCTATCCGGGTACCGGTGCAGCGGTGCCGGCGTGGGCCGTGCTAGCCAGCACTGTTTGCCGGGGCTCTCCTGGCTACGTACGTCCGCATTGCTCTGTTTTCTCTCATCCCAAGCATGAGTGGGAAGGCTTTCAGGCAGTGGTTTTGTTCCGTGTTTGCAGAGGGAAAGCGTGCCAGGGGATAGCGCTGCACGACAATATCCCTAAATCGTGGGGCCGGAGTAAACTAAGAGCATGATTTAACAACAAGCAAATAGCCTTAACCTGTTAAAAACAACCTTAATGATTTTCATTCTTAAACCCTGTTTTCACATTGCATTTACGCGCTAAGGTTTCAGCTGAACTTAGGTTATTTAGGCATTTCTGAAAAGTCTACACTTTAATGGGTTCAAATGACTAAGTCGAAAATGAAATTTCAGTAATTAAAGTGCGTGTAAGGGGAGGTGTTTCATTTAGCTTTTTGTTTGTTTGCTTTCATCTAAAGGCCTCCAGTGTTTTCGTATCTATTCTATAAACAGGATAATATAAAATCATCTAGTTACAGAAGAAATGAAAAGCTGAATGATTGGTTATATTTATATGGCCTTAAAACATGTTGCAGAATTGTATTTATTACTCAGAAAAAAAACCCAAAACAATAAAACATCTTATTGAGTAGTTGATTATATGGTATTACAAAAATCTGCCTTCCAGTGGAATCCTTTGGCCTGCATATGTACAACACTATAAATCTTGCTAAATATTTGTTCCAGAAATTGTCCAGAAGGATGAACAGATTGATTTTCCAGACCTAAATCATTTCAACACCAAATAGTACTCTGGAGAAAACTGTGTGTTTCTCTTCTTGTTGTTTGCAGACACATTAAGATCACACACTGAGATGCAGCCGTTCAGCCTTCTGGTCCTTTTGCTGGTTTGATAGTGACAAGATGGAAAAGACCCAGCTTGGAGAGGCTCCCTAAATAAAAGTAGTTGATGAGGGGATGAAAACCCCATGGCAAAGTTAGGGAAGTAATGAATCTATTTCATTAATTCTGAACTTAGTAGCAGACTGAACTTCTAGCCTGTGGATTTGCATGAATTTGAAAACCTGAAGAAGGACAAAAACAGAGGGAATCTAGGAGGTTTTCATAAAATAAAATAACCTGTAAAGGTTTTGGGTTTTCACAAACTAAAACTTTTTTACAAAAAGTCAGCAAAACCTGTATTTTTCTATTAATCTTTTCAAACTGTCAGGTCAGCATTTTGCAAAGGAAAATTTTTCAGCTATAAAAATTTCAACTTCTAAGTTGTTTATAATTTCATGCCTCCATTTAACGGTGTTCTGATTAACTCCCCCGAGGCATTTGCTGCTCTGTTCTGAACCCACTCTTTCAATTTATATTCTATAGCTGTGATTTTTTAAAATGTTGTAATACATATTTCTTCAACTGAAAAGATTATTTTTTCCAAATGCACTGAAAGGATATCCCATGTGATATACCTTCCTATTAAAGACACTACATGCTTACGACTTAGGCACTTAATACCGTACCTTTAATTCGCTGCTGAAAACCTGATGCCATACTTTTCCCGCTGGTACTGCAGGCTCCTGCCTGAAGTAGCATGCTTGCCAAGGACGATATTCACAGATCTTTAACAGCAAAAAGAAAACAAACTACATTACATCAGAACTCATTAAGAACTGAAATGTAAGGAGTGGTTTTTCTCACTTCTGTCATTCATAACATGCATCAAATACAATTATGTGTGTGTGTGCTCATCAGTAACACTTTACCACTGCTGTTTTACCAGACTTCCAAGGTCCAGAAGTACTGATTCAGTTCAGGCTGGTTTCGTGTATGTTGATCAATTTTAACAAATTGATTTTTAAAGTATGGGGGCCTGATTCCACTCCATCTCTGGCGAAGATGAGGAGTCATCTCCAGTACTGTCAAGTGTGAGTGTATTGCACAGCTGTTATGAGACCAGACTTAGACTTGTTATCATGTCTGCTAGATTAAATTCTCCTGAAAAGCTAAGTGAAAAGTTAGGGTTCAATATACATTTTCTAGAGGTTTACATCCCTTTAACGCAGGCATCCAGCTCGAGCGCTGTGTAAAGGACACTAATGTCTGTTTATGTATGTTAAAGTTTAGAATAAAGAAAGTTTAGTGTGAAACATCTTTTTCCTTCATGGAAGAAAAAGAAACCTATCCCTTCAGCTGGCAAGTCACTTCTCTGTCTTCAAAATGTTTTGGGGTTTGCTTTTTTTTCAGTCAGGCTTAGGTTAAGAGAATAACACTAATAAATGCTTCAAGAGAAGTCTCCTTGCAAGTGTGGTATAAAACTGTGTAATCCATAGAAAAGGGAAAAGAGAAATTTCTCAAACACAGCCACAACCTCTATCATTTACACTCTAAGCCGCTTTGGATCACAAATAAACAAGTAAGCCTCTTGCACTTAGTCCTTCCTTCTGAAAAAGAACTGTATCATCTAGAAAGACCCTAAAAGCCATGTGGAAAGGTAGATTTTATGCATCTTTAAAAAAAAAAAAAAAAAAAAAGTTCAACACCTATTTGTCAAAACTCTCATTTCCTATTAAGTAAATGAAATTGAATTGTTGGTGTTGCAGTGGTTTAGTGGATTTCTCCTCTTCTAAATGAACACAACCTGCTGGATCCAGCAAATTCATTAAAAATGTGCTTTTACAGGGTGGAGGGCTTTAGGAGCTACGTAAACCCATCAGACTTTATGAGTTTTCAGGCCAGTTTCATTCACAGGGTGCGAGTGAATATCTCCCAGTTCCCAGAGAGCCTCCCTTCACAAATAAAAAGAACAGAGATAAGTTGAGAGACATGCAAGGTAAGCATAAAATATAATTAAAACATACTTGCATTCTCAGCCTATTGCAGCTGCTAATCTTACTGATTAGCCATTCTTCCATCTATGAGTCCTTCCAGAGATCTACTCATGGGGGGTCTGAGCCTAAAATCACTCTAGTTTTCAAGGATGCCAGTGAGCAAATATTCAGATGTCATTCCGTGTAGGCTGAAGACCAGTAAACCTACAGTATGAAGCGACGAAACATGTGTCTACGTAAAACTATAAAGTTAATGGGATCATTTACATATATGTTAAGTGCATACGATATACACTCGCTGGAGCAACGCCAGTGTTCTTTTTACACACAGGAGGTTCAAAACCAAGACAAGCAAAGGAAGGTGCTAAGCACAGGTTTCCTCCACTTGATATCTGCAAGATACACTCCGTGGCCAGAAAGCGAAAATAAAAACCAGGTAAATTCTGTGTTACTGCACTAATATCAGACAGCTGACTGTAATTTTCCACTTACATCCCAGTTTGCATAAGTGTTAAATATCAGTCCTGCTGGTGTTTTATGAACTTTACTCATAACGATTACAGATGGTACTAAAACCAAGTCCATTGTTTGGCTGGTTTTTTACACTCCTTTTCTTGTACATGTGGGTTATACATCTGTAGGAAAAGCATGCCAAGGTAAAAATATCTTGGCCAAAAAAATGTAGAAAACAGGTGCTTGGATATTCAAAGACGGGCTGAACACGTAGTACAAGATGCTCCTGAAATGTTCCCCCCCCCATTTCATCCCGACATCTCTGTATTATACGAGTCCGTTGTCCTACATCGAGTCTTTGTGTGGCAGCTCTCCAGCCCGTGCCAGGAGAGCTGTTGGTGATCGCTGCCCAAAACGCCCGTGCTGCACGATGATGGTCTTGACAACATTTGATGCCTTCCACATGCTTCCTCCATCACTCCAAGCTGAAGTGTCCTAGGTGCTTTTGTCTCTGTTTATGGAGACCTGTAGTAGGTTGTGCCCCTCCTGTCCTCAGGCTGAGTCTCCCCTATCCTCCGCAGGAACGCATCTGATCTAGGAAAAGTGCCTCCGTTCCTGCTAAGCGCTGCGAAGGGAGGGAGCAAGGAGAGCATTTCCCCCTCCAGATCCATAGCTGATAATTTAGGTATTCAATTGCCAAATTCTAAAGCTGTTTATACACTTCTTTATGTACCAGCCTTCAAGGGCAATCACAGTACAGGGCTAGAAAAATGCAGTTATATGGGAAACCTCATACCTGAGAGGTTGGCTTGAGGTTGGGACTACATGTTGGTTTGGCATGTTCTCTTCAGGGGAAGTCGACTCACTCTGAAGGGTTTCATGCTGATTCGGCGCTCTGCCTCCCCAGCTGTCATGTATCTACCATGTACCACCACACCTTGTTATCCAAGGCTGCCACTTGCACTTCTCATGCAATAATCTTCCCTTCGCACAGGTGTCGTAGCTTAACCCCAGCTGACAACTAGGCACCATGCCGCTGCTCACTCGCTCCTTCTCCGCTCCTCCTGGTGGGATGGGGAGCAGAATCGGAAAAAAGGTAAAATTCATGGGATAAGAACAGTTTAATAATTTAAATAAAATTAAGTATAATAATAATGATGATGATGATGATGATGAAAAAGCAGGTAACAAAGAGAGAGGAATAAAAGCCAAGAAAAAACCACAACACAATTGCTCACCACCTGCTGAC
>NW_009631588.1:0-14120 GCF_000690535.1 Cariama cristata | reverse complement strand
AATTTATAAATAATTAAATATTCTTAAAATGTAACATTGCTGAATTTCTTGTCTGCTGGCGTGGTGGCCTTTGTGTTTATGGGATGTCCATTATCTGTGCTTCAAAGTCCGTGTCTCTTCGACCCAGTGTTGTATGTCCTGTCAAATGATGGATTTGATATTTTGGTCAGCATGTGTTCATCAACGTACGTGGTGTACCAATTAGCAATGGAATGACTAAAAAAGTACATAGTCAAACTCCTGCAATAGATTTCAGAGAACTGAGGTCCATTGCAAATAGGTAATGGTGCAAAAGAGGACTACTGTGGTACACCAGTGTGTCTCCTGATGTTGGCTAATGTCAGTTTGTCCTCGTTGTATTATGCACTAATTCTTCTGCTACAAAAGCTCTTTCTTTGCAATTTCCCTCATCTTTGAAGAAAACACATCAGCAAAAATAGAATCTGAAGTATTAAATACACAATAATTTTAAAATATACATGCTATTTTCCCCAAGGCAGAAAGAGGGAGGAGAAGAGGGTTATACGGAAGGCTGCAAAGCATAATGCTTCATTCACCCACTGGAAGATGCACAGGTAGTCAATGATGATACATTTATAAAAGCTATGACAGGATAGAATAGGATAGGTAGCAAATTTTAATCTCTACTTTTAGAGGGAATTATAGAGGAGAACAGAGGAGAAATCATGCTTTTTAATGATTTAGTTCTTATTTTTGTTTTAGCTAGACTTTCTTGTGGAGATGATGTGTTTCTAAGCTTGTATTTTTCTTCTTTCTTTTTTGGGGATTTGTCCCATTTTTTTCAAGGGTTCACACAATTCTACCTTTCTTTTGCTGTTCTATTAGATAGAATAACATCAAAGTCACTATGCAGATAGGGAAAGTGAACCTCCCACACTGATTAAAAACGTAGAGCACAAAAGCCAGAAACTGGAAAGAAATACCAAATAAATACTTGCCTTAGAAATATGTTTGGGATATAGTCTCACTTACTAACGTTAATGGGAATTATGTGTGTGAATCCCTCTGGCAGCGAGATGAAAATATACCTCAGTTGCGCATATAAAGACTTGCTTTAGGGGACTCTGAAGCGTCAATGCAGGGGAAAAAAGCCCCAAACAGATAAGCTAGTTACACGCAATTCCTTTGCATTGACCCAGTCTGCCAGGTGCTGAACAGCCTTGAATTCTGTTTGCGGGTTTGATCTTGCATCTATTGAATGTCATTGCAAAGCTTCCATGGGATTTAGTGATGCCGATGCCTCTGAGATAGTGAGCGTCAAGGCACACCTAAGCCCTTCACATGTTTCTCAAAAATCTCTGGAAACAGTAGATAAGTAGGGGAGAAAAATTCCTCCCTGCCGGCTTCGGTTCGTCCCTGCGATGGAGCTTTGTGGCACTGCTAACTGAGAAAGGTGCTCTGTGCTTTTGAAACCGAGGATGAGGGAGGATCTACTTCTTGGAACTACCTTTTGTAGAGTATTACAGGGCTATGTTTGCATAGCCAAAATGATGCTGCCATTGCAATGGGACTGTGCAGTCTAGACCTACTTTTAATTTAAAAACATTAGTAGTAGAAGTAAAAGTATAGTGATGTAGACTTTGTCCAAACTCCAGCAAGGCAAAGAGTATATCAGTGTGTGAAGCAGGGTCACTAACTCATACTCAGGCCTGGTTTTGCATTTTTGCTGCTTCTTTAACCTCTAAGTAATAAATCTGTCTCAGACCAGTATATTAATCTTTTAATCATGCTGTTACTGGATTCTTCAGAAAGCACCCCAGAATAATAGCATCTACCTCATCTAAGATGAGCAGTGTGTCTCAAAGGGAAAAGGCTTTTCTTGTGATTAAAAACTATTACCTTTTCACCTTTAGAAACCTATCTCTGTTGAATGAGTATTGATGACTTCTCTGAGTGCATGCTTGAAAAATATTGAGGTATAATGAGATGAAAACCTAAGTTTCTATCTCATGCATTTTCTTTTTTCTGTTGTTCAGCACTAATATTCTTTTGCAACCACTTTTCTTGCCTCGTATTTCCTGTATTTTTCTGCATAAAGTCCAAACTGTAGCAGAATTACCTCAAATACATTCTCTTATCTAAATGTTTCATTTACACATCTTTTGCTACCACTGTTGTGATCGTTACTGAGTAGCCTGAGCAAGTCTTTTGGCATAGGGTGGTGGTCTGCAACGGAAAAAATATTGCAGAGTTGGTGGTCTCACAGCAATTTTAGCAAAGAATTGGTAGCTCTTGTTCACCACTCAGTCTCAGAAATAAAAGCATTTTGCTCTGTTTGTTTCTCTCTTTCTCTTCTTCTCCGTTTTAAAATCTTGTTTCTCCTGCTACCTGTTTAAAAAAACGCAATAAATTCTAGAGTAAATTTTCTAGTATGAACGTTTTGTGTTTCATCCCTGCATCAAAAGCAATCCGAAGGACAAGGGTTGATTAGTGGAGCATCCTTGGCCCAGCACACGTTATCCCAGGAGAGGCAATACAATCTCAAAGCCATGCAGAGGAGAAGGAGGCAAGGAGGCAATAGATGCTCGCATTGTCCTCTTTGATAAGGAATCTCAACACACAGTGGGCTTCCTCTCTGAAACGGTAACCTTAGAACGTCCTTTACTGGTGCAAGGAAGAACAGGGATGAAACCACGTTGTGGAGCCAGCTTCAGTTAGGAGTCCAAAAAAAGGAGCTGCTTCACACACTTGTGGGGCTGCATTCCTGGAAGGGTGTTCCTCAGAGTGCCAGGACGGACAGTTGGGGATGTGCTCATTTGTTTTCACTCCTTTTACTTGAAGGATGGACTCACCCCACTCCACTGTGCTGCAAGAAGTGGACATGACCAAGTTGTGGAGCTGCTTCTGGAGCGAGGTGCCCCGCTGCTTGCACGGACCAAGGTGTGTGTCTTGTTAGAATATGTTAACAGCTCTATGTAACTTTCCACAGAATTTTTAATGTCACTGAAAGGACAAGGAAGAAGACAGGAACATTTCTGTTCTCCCAAAGGAAATGTATTAATGGGTAGAATGATCCAAAATAAGGTTTTCTTACATAATTAGGAACTATCCTTTCCAAATGTATGAAACAGCGTACACTTCTCTGCCCCTCTCTATAATAGCAGACTAAACACATGATATACAGTGCTACTGCAAACACTTCCTAAGACCGTAGGACACAGAGATGGGAAAGCTGGGTTGGTCACTCCTGAGAGATGATTCCAGGTATATATTTTCTGATCCTTCATATAAGGTAACTAGGACCTCTGACTTGCAGCTTCTCCTGATTATTTTCATGCACTATTTCAGACTTGGAAAATGATTTCAGTGTGTTCTTACCGATTTCTGAAAAGTGCACTTCGAATATCAATGCATTTTCTACAAGTGCTGTCCCTTTGGTCAAACTGATGAGAAAGATACTTGTTAGTGTAATGGTAAACCTCACCGAGCAGCACTTCACGTCAGTAACTTTCAGAGTGCCTGACAAAGGTAGCTGGTATCGTTAGTTGGAGAACAGTGGAATAGAGTATTGCAACGGTATGCTTGAAGTCCCCTGGAAGATCAGGAGCGATAAACAATTTAAATACCGCTTTCAGACCATTGCACTGTTTACTGGGCCCCACTCCCTCCAACATGGCTCAAAACAAGGGCAATTAGTGTATTCTGACTCATAGTTATCCTTATTGGAGACTCAAGATTTTCTTTTGATAGTCTTCAGGAGGTTTTATCACTGGGTTGCAAGCATATCCGCTCCATCCAATAAGGATGTGCTCAAGCTATGCATCCTTGATAGCACCAAGTAGTCCAGGTCATGCGTTTATGGAGGGGTGATCCACAGGGAGATGGGAATCGTAGGGAAAAGATTCCTTATATTTTCACTGATTCCTTTGGTGGGAGAAGGTGGTTAAGTGAACCTCATGTGCCAACACCCTCACTTCCCTAAAAGGTAGAGAGGCTCAGAAGAACAGGCCCTGCCATATATGCCGTGCACACTTCAGGCAGGGTTCCCAGATGTTGCCATTCAAAGGCAGATGTTGCCAGTCAGGACTAGGACTTTTTCAGTTTTTCTTCCAGTCTGTAGCTCAGATGTGGCTCTGTTTCAGTGATGGGGTGTACTCTGCAAACTCATGATGGCATCCTTCTAATATGTGCCACCATCTAAGTGAGAGTTACTAGAAGTTACTGTTCTGTTTTCTTTTGCCACAGAATGGACTCTCTCCACTTCACATGGCGGCCCAGGGGGACCACGTGGAATGTGTCAAACACCTACTGCAGCACAAAGCTCCCGTGGATGATGTCACGCTGGATTACCTGACTGCCCTCCATGTGGCCGCGCACTGCGGCCACTATCGTGTCACCAAACTTCTTCTGGACAAGAGAGCAAATCCCAATGCTCGTGCCCTGGTAAACCTGTCCCACCTGTGTCGTGTAACAAAGCTATCCAGGGCAGATGAGTAGCTCTTACCAGTAAAGCTAAGTGAAAACTCTGTTCACAAACTCCAACAACCTTAAACAATTGCAGTAACAACAGGGTTTGTCACACCTGCTGCTTACCAGCATGGTATCTCGTATCGTTAGGCCTAGTCATGGACCACGTCCCATGGCGAGTGGCTGTAGTATCCGGTCTGGAAGCTTGACAAGAGTTCCTAAAATCAGAGCCATTTCTGGCTGATGCCAATGTATGCATTGGTATTTTACTGAATTAATACTTCAGTTTTCCCTATTATGTGGTATGATACACAAATAATTTCTAAGCTTTCAACTGAATCAGTAAGTTACTTGGCACGGAGAAAATATATTAAAAAGCTAATACTTCTGCATTTATCAAATGATGACATTCCCTTCTATTAGGTGCCACTTTCCTTCCTTTTCAAAAACCTGTTCTTATGCTTACAGGAAAACAGGTATGATTCCTTTTGCTCACTGATCAGGTCATTAGCCCCGAACCGAGAGAAAAACATCACATTTGGCTTCAGAAACATATAAAGCTTTCAAGAGTCTTTAATCTATCCCCAAAGCCAGACAAGGTTCCAATTTTCTCTAATAGGAAGTGTCCCCATGAACTGCTAGCTGGATGGAAGTTAAAATACCAACATATTACACTCAGTGGGGGAAAGAAAGAGACTGTGAAAGCTTGAGATACTTCTGCATGGCAAGAAGTCTGACGCTGCCTGCTGCATTCAGTGCCTCCACCAAACTTCCACCGCAGGCCACTCTGATGTCTTCCCCACCTTCTTGCCTTCAGTATGACCCTGTGTTTTTCTGTGAAGGCTCCCTTTATCCCTTACTTCCCTTACTTCCTTGGAACTGACTTTTTATTGACGCAATTTTCTTCTGCCCTCTCATTTTTCTTGGCCTTTACCTGCAAATCCCGTAACCTCTCTTGCTTCCTCTTCTTACACTTTTCTTGTTTTGTCTTTCTCAGTATCACATTCACTTGGTTGATCTTTTTCGATGCTGTTTTCATCCTTTCTTATTTTTCTTGCCAGTCTTCTGATTATCTTTAACTGTACTTTTCTCAGCTACCCACACGTACGCATTATATGCTAGCCCCCACATCTTCTTTCTTTCCTTCCATGACCAAAAATACACCTTCTGTTCCTCCCCCCCCTCCCTCCCAGAGAAGCATCTGAAATGAAAGGAGAACACCCTCAGGCCGCTGCCTCTCTGCTCCCTTCCCTCCAGACTGATTTTTCTCCCCTCTCTCTCCCTTCCTCTCCCATTGGGGACTTGTCGCCTCTGGCTTGTTTATAGTATTTAATATATTAAATGATGCTCATCATTTCTGTTAGTGAGACATTTTTTCTGTCTTCTCTCCCCCATCCAACTGTTCCTCACTTAAATAGAAGTAGCAAAATTAAATCAACTCAGGCAGTAAAATTAAGTGAAAATATGGCAACTTCTGAAACAGCAAAACTCCCTGTGAAGTATATTGAGAGATGTTGTGTGGGAGGTAAAATATCTAATTGTTTTGGTTCCTTCTTTAGAGATTGGAGAAGGCTAGTAGTGGTAATAATATCCAGCAGACTCCTGTGATGGAATAAATTTTACAAAGAATTCATTTTCAGCTAGATTTAAAAAAAAAAAATTGTTAATGTTTGCAAAATGATTTGGGGATACAAGCACTATATGAGTTCTTAGCTTTTTCAACTTGTATATGCTTTAAAGCACCTTCAAATCAACTAGTAATTAACATTTCCCTTAACAGTAGCATAGTCTTTCACATGCTTCTTCCCATGAGCTAAGATTTCCCTGATACGTTCTGTTTACTGCTAGTTGATTGTTTAGCAATACTGATCCTTTTCATTAGAAAACAGAGCAATTTTTCAACACAATCTAAAAATGGTACCTGTGCTTTTCACTAAAATGTTCACATACGGTGAGTAATGCGTTTGCTTAGCTTTAGGCACACAATTAACCTGCATTAACTATAATAGTACATAAAAAAAAGCTTGAAGTCCAAGCATGTATTACAGTGTAGAGTATGAAGACATGCTTTGATTTGGGCCTCAATCTTACTGAATACGCATTTCCAAAGGAATTAGTATGTGCTGATGGTAAGCACAACACTAAACTTACTGTCTCAGAGTACAAAATGCTAGGTTGCAATCTTGATTTAAGATGTTCCCTTCCCCACCCCCCCTTCATTCCTGTCCCTGCTCCATTTAATTTTAATCCAGATGATACCTTGCTTATGATGCTTTATGACTCAGCAGGGCAGGAATAAAGGAAAGGGGGCCACAAATACTTGAAGTGTAAACATTTTATATCGTGAAACCATGGCTGAAGTAGTGATTATTTATTTAAGGTACCTCACAGAATGCACACACACGTGCACAAACATGAATGCAGTATACTGTAGATCGATGCATAAATGTAAAAATAAATACCCATAGATGCTTAGATTCCAAGATATTCTGAAAAGACAAATAAAGTAAGGTGGAATCTGGAAGTACTCTGTTCTTTTCCTGGAGAGGTACAGAATATGCTTTGTACATTTCAAAAGACACTAGCTGATTTCAAAGTGATCACTGTAATTTCTTCTCTTTTCCTTGTGTTAGGCAATCTTTAAGTCACCCTTACATACACATGTGCAAACTTTGGAACCACATACATACACGCGCTCACGCGTACACCTGAAAGTCAGAAGGGGCATGTCTGTTTTTGGAGGTGGAAGTTCAGTTTCTCTCCATTGCCTGAGAAGAAAGCAGCGGCACTGCTTTGTTCTGCCTCAGACCTCTGGGAGATGTCTGTAATTCATAACCTGTTGTGCTTAAAGAACAATTGCTTCTGGTACTCTAACACTGCTCCCAGTGTGCCAGCATGGAGCTGTGTGGAAAGTGTAGCTGCATGTTTTTAACTAACATGACTGTCTTTTGCACAGAATGGTTTTACTCCACTGCACATTGCCTGCAAGAAAAATCGCATCAAAGTCATGGAACTCCTGGTGAAATATGGGGCTTCAATCCAGGCTATAACAGAGGTAGAAAAATGTTTCATGTCGCGAAGAAACATTCCTTCTCTCTCTCCCTTTTTGCTTCCTTTTTTCTCTCTCCTATCATGCCTCACTTCCACTTATGTTTGATTTAAACGAAGAAGCCCCTTCCCTACGCCCGTGCAGAGGAGTAAAACTGCTCTTGCTTTGTTTCGCAGTCGGGCCTCACACCAATACACGTGGCTGCATTTATGGGCCACTTGAACATAGTCCTCCTGCTGCTGCAGAACGGAGCCTCTCCCGATGTCACTAACATTGTGAGTATGGCTTTGACTAGAATCATCTGTGCAGTACCTCCTCCGAAAAGGGTCTGGCCTACCATGTAGCTCAACCAAAGGTCACATTTTAATGATACTTTATGACTTTATTGCATTTTAGGACAAATTATTGGAGCACCTTTAGTGAAGAGGGGAAAATGGTGATTGTATATGCATTATAAGCCATCTGTGGTTTCATGCATTCTTCAACAATGCTTGAGTAGGTAAAGTTTCCCTTAGAAACAGACAAAGCTCACCCAATACATCCAAAACTGATTATAAGCCAAGTCACAGGGAAGACTGTGTTTCCGTTCTGAAGGATGAAATTTAAGTCCAAACGGCTCAGATTTCTGCTTGCATAGCTTCACTGGCTGCCATGAAATTGTGTCATTTGTAGCAGTGAAGGGGTATAAAATGCTTAAAACCTAACAATTGAATAGAAAGTAAAAATGTTAAACTCAAGATGTTCCTCTTACACAGGAAATTCCAGGAACTGGTGCCTTTTGAAAGAACATGCTTAAACCTAGAAAATGTGACCTTTGGGAGGTAACACAAAATGCAGAAACTGACTTACCATAGAAATCAGTGTTTGTGTACCAATAGCCTAGTTACCAAGAAGAATAACACTAAAAAGAACATGATCGTTTTCAGGGCTGTGTTTCATAGATATCTTACTGTTTGAATTTGTCAGTATGAACAAATATTCAATTTATGGCCACCTGCAGTTTGAAAGCAGCTTTTTACCAGTAAGTAATGTTATAGATAAGTGTTCCCAACAACAAAACAACCGCCAAAATTTTGTCATCCAGGTACACTGGACTCATCAGTTTTTCTCAGTTAGAAAAATCCTACATGGAACCGGTAAAAATGTTGAGCACACAGGGTTGTTTGCTTGAATCGCTAGAAGAGACTTTTCTTGACAAAGTCTCTTCCTGCTTTCATATTTTTTTATAGAAGCAATCTTTATATAAAGACTTTATTGATGATATGAAAGCCAACAAGAAATTCTTGTGGAAACAATTAGAAGTATTGTGTTACCAGACATTTGTGTGCAAAGTTTAACACTTTACAATTTATGCTACACAGGTGTCTTGGCTTTTACTTGGTAAGCTGAAGTTCCCTGATGAATTACTGACTGTTTCCAAAAGCTAAATTGCTTTGCTAATTCAAGTACAAAAGGGTCTTTATAGAAATTTGATCTTTAGAGTGTGTGAAATGTAAACCTTATTCACATTTTAAACAGCTCATTCTCCAGGTAATAAAGTTTATATAGATGAAATTCTCTATTATGATTCGTAGCTAGGGCTATGGAGTTTTGTTTGTTGCCTACTTAATAATCACAGCTGGTAATACAATGTTAATTTTAAAATGACAAGATAAATCAACTCCTGGTGAAGAGGGTTTGTTTTAATTAGAAGTTCATAATAGTAGGCAAGCTCAGGCTGCTTCTTTTCCTACATCTAGATGAAGGACAAGATGACATGATTCCTGATTCTGATGCAAAAGATCTTGACCAGAGTGTTCATTTTGGCAGTTGCAGTTTACCTTCATAGTCGTGGGGGTAAAAGCCTTACAACAGAATACACTCCAGCTGTAGAGTAAGGAGAAGGAACAATTAACACACAGAAGTGATCAGTCCTGCTGTGTTATTGTAACATAGCAGATGAATACAGAGCTCCTGGTTGTGGAACTGTCCCAGTGCCTACTGTACCAGATACCGATGAGCTGCATAGGGCCTGATTTAGTCCACTTCAGGACAGTGCACTCATGGAATGTTGGACAGTGCAAAATTAAGCTAGAAACGCCATCGTCAAGGAATACTCATTTTCAGCGTTCCTTTGGAAACCTATGCAAAAAGTAAATGCTTTGAATGTATCATCCATACTTCATTATCCTGATGTGAAATTCCATATCGCTCCAGTCAGCTTTCCAAAATTTCATATTGAAGTTCTGTGGGCTACAAAAGGACTGAAACAAGATTCATTCCATAGCCTGCAGACAGAGCCACGCTGCTGAGCACAGATTTTACAGATTTCATGTGCTGACTCAGTTGTGCACAGCCATTGCAAGGCCTTTTAATGCTGCCAGCTCCACACAGTGTGCAGGAAGGGACCATCTGGAAAAATATCCTCTTCCATCTTGAAGCTCAGGTGCCTCACAATCCCTCGGGAGAGACAGGCTCAATATACCCTTACCTCCTGTGCGGCACACAGGCTGATGCACTGTTATGTAGAAAGCTGAGGAACATACGTGACCAGGGGACTCTATACGGCAGACTTTTCTATAAGCCAGGATTTTCATTCTGACACTCTGTAGTGAGATTACGTTTGTCTGGGATCGCCGAGTTTGCAAACCAAAGCGTACCCAGGCCTAGCAGCGTGTATGCACATGTGCCCTTCTGACCTGCCTCTTACTGGGGCTGCAGCCAGATTCTCAGCTGGCGGGAAGGGGGGTCTCGGCACGAACTGACATGGGTGGAATTTACACCCTCAGAGCTCTGTTTCTTCATGGAGGTTTAGGACACTGAAACGCTTTTGCTTTTCTGCAGCGTGGAGAAACTGCATTGCACATGGCGGCACGTGCTGGGCAGGTGGAAGTAGTTCGCTGCCTCCTGAGAAACGGGGCCCTGGTTGATGCCCGAGCCAGGGTAGGTGTTCTGCTTACAATTTTTTTTGCTTTCTCTTACTCAAAAACATAGCTGAAGTAGAGGAGCTATGGAGGAGCAATTTCATTTTTATTTGATCTGTTGAGTCAATATTAGGCACACCTAAAAACGTTTCTGAAAACAGTAACCTATTTATGCATAGATCTTCCAAAGAGAACGCGTGCAGTGGGCTGACCCCGGCTGGCAGCTTAGCCCCACTCAGTCATTTGCTTACTGACCCCGCAGCAGGATCAGGGAGAGAACTGGAAGGGCGAAAGTGAGAAAATCTCTTGGGTTGAGATAAAGACAGTTTAATAGGTGAAGGAGAAAGACAAAATAAACAACCTAACAACCCAAAGCAACCAAAAAGCCAAACCCACAAAACCAACGCAAAGGCAGTCACTCACCGCCTCCCACTGCCCAGCCAGTCTCCGAGCAACAGCTCCTTTGGAAAAACTCACCCCCTAGTTTTATTGCTGAGCGTGACGTTATATGGCATGGATTATCTCTTCGGTCAGTTCAGGCCAGCTGTCCTGGCTGTGTCCCCTCCCAACCTCTTGCCACCCCCAACCTATTCCCTGGGGGGCCAGAGGGAGAAACAGAGAAAGCCTTGGTGCTGTGTAAGCACTGCTCAGCAAGAGCTGAAACACCGGTATGTTATCAACACTGTCTTGGTCGGAAGTCTAAAAGAGAGCACCATATGGGCTGCTGTGATGAAAATTAACTCCATCCTGGCCAGACCCAGTACAATGTGCCTGACTCAGACCAGCAATAGCTATTCTGTCTGAGCAAGGAGGTGCACAGCCATGTCCTAAAACCAAACATCAGAGGTTCTGATAGCAGTTTGTGCCAGATTTTGAAACCAAGGGGACTGTTTGTAGAGCAAGGTACAGCTGTTGTAAAACAAATGAAGAACTCAAAGGGGAGAAAGTAATGCTCACAGCGATGCATGCTATCTGCTTGATAAAAGGAAAAATGTTTTTCTTCATAGTTCTCTCTGTTGTACTAAGACATTGCTGAAGCTTATCACAAAAATTAACCCGTGAGCCCTCCATTACTGCCTTTTTTTGTACTATTCCTTCCTATGATTTTTGCAAGACGAATGCATAGATAGATCTATTGGGATCAGCCAGAATATTGTGTTCGGGGTGGTTCTACCTGCACTAATTATCTACTCGATGTGAGTTGTAGGAAGAACAGACTCCACTGCACATTGCTTCTCGCTTGGGTAAAACGGAGATCGTCCAACTTCTGCTACAGCACATGGCCCACCCTGATGCTGCAACAACTAATGGGTACACTCCGCTGCACATCTCTGCCAGAGAGGGACAAGTTGATGTCGCATCAGTTCTCCTAGAGGCAGGTGCCTCGCACTCCATGTCCACCAAAGTAAGATGAAATGCTTTATGTCTGTATTCCAGTAGCACACGCAGTGCGTGCCAGCGCACGTGTGTTCCATGAGGAATGCATTTTCACACTGGGAAATTGAGCTAGTTTGGGTCTTTTGTTTGGTTCTTACTTAATCAACAGTGATCCAATAGACTAAAGTAATGTATCAGAAGTTAATCGAATTTTGACATATTTCACTGTCATCTAAAGTTGGCAGTTTGGTTCCCACTGGGGCCAAATGCAGATTGTGATAAATACACGGTCCCAACAGGTTTAAAATGTACACGAAGTCTTTGCTTGTCTCTTTCCCATTGTGTTATGGGTAGGGCTTTTTTGGCCAAAATTTTCAAAAAAGACAAGGGGATGACGATGACACTTTTTAAATGAACACGCCTGCTTATTCTTCAATTCATTTTTTATTTAAATAGTAAAATAATTCTGGTCTGCGCTAGCTGGAAGGGATCTTCCTAAAACATACAAGTCAGCATCTGTCCAGTTGCATCTAATGTTGAATCTATTTTCAGTGGTTCTATAAATGAAGTGTCATATGACACAACAGGCCATTTTGTCTGGGGTTATAAAAGAAATAGTCTGCAAAATAATTGTTTTGTTAGCCAAAAATGTTTACCAATAGATTCCTAACAGAATGATGAACATGTAAGAAAACAAGATAGCTGTGAATAGAATTATGTGCTGAGGTATCTTTTCCAAATTTACCACATGTGATTAAGTGAGAATCACTTAATTCTTAGTATTGTTTTAGGTCTTTAAAAAGTACTCCTGATTTTACAGCTGAAGCTTAAAACATATTTTTGAACAATGGGGTGTCTTCCAGGGTTTAGAAGACTAAACCAGCAATTTTCAAATTATGATCCCCGGATTACTGGGAATGCTTGCTGTTCTCCTTTTATGCAGCTGTTAAATCACATTAGAATGGCTAAAAATACACTAAATACTTTCCTAATTTCCCATATTGCTTTGTGGCAGTTGCTTTAGTACTGCAGGAACATCCTATAATTATGAATAGGAGGAGCTGTAGTCCACTAGATAATCTCTGTACAAACCTGTGATGCATGAACTGGAAATGTTTGAGATTCCCTGATGTAAACTCTTTTTGAGGTGGGATTAATGGAACAAGATGATAATGGTAATAGACATTACACATCACTTATGTGTCGGGCAAATAGGTCATTGTAGCTCCCCGGAATTACTGTCAGGGCAGCGGTGCAGTCTGCCACCTACTGTCTTGTATCCAGGAGTTTTCCTTATCAACGTGTTTTTTGAAATTAAAAGAACAGGCAAAGAGCATGTTAGTTTGACACAGACCTTACACCGGTGCTGTACTGACAAGTATTATTACAACAAATAGAAAAGGATTATTTTTAAAAGACAAGGTTTTCAGTCTTGCTACAATGCATTTCCAAAAGCACTGCCATTGATTGAGTCAGGCATGACTTCTTTTAGCTGCAGTTCAGAGGCTGCAGCAGAACTTGGTGACTGTATGGATATGAGCCCAAATAGAAATCATTCCTCAACAAACTCTGAAGGAGGAATACGAAGTTTGGAGCTTTTCTCACTGAATTTAGTTAGTGTTTCATTGTTACTGGCAACAATTGATACAGGAAATATTTCTAAAGCTGTCATCATGAAACTAAAAAGCGTGGCTGGTGTGGAGTAGAAATTTGAACAAGTGCCTTCATTGCCCACACACAGTGTATGCTGCTAGTAGAGTCTGTACCAGATAAAATGTCTGCCAGCCTGACAGTATATGCACAGGAAAGAATAATAAAAGGGAAAGTGTTTTCTTCTATGTCATGCTTCTCAAAGTGCTTTCAAGAGATGATGCTCTTTCTAGGTACGGCTACTGATACTGCGAGCTAGAATATAGGTTGAGGAGTAACCAGTTAATACATAGGTCTTAAAAGAGAGATGCCAGCATGACCTTTAACACAAACATCTGCTTTTTATCTCTTGGATTTTTGCAGAAGGGATTCACACCTTTGCATGTGGCGGCCAAATATGGGAGCCTGGAAGTGGCAAAACTCCTGCTGCAGCGCCGTGCCTCTCCCGATTCAGCTGGCAAGGTACTGACGAGAAAGAAAAAAAGTTAGGAGCGTTTTGGAGTCTTCCTTAGGAAAGAACTGCGTGAAACATGCACACAAAAGAAGGCTGCAGCTGCTTTCACGTGGTGGCTTTGGCTTTGTTAGGGTCGCGTTCCCCCAAGGGTGATGGTTACGTGCGCTAGTTTGGAAACCGGGCTACCGAGTCTGGGTCCCTGTCAGGAGGGCGCACTGCGTGCAGCTCTGAGGGCAGATACCTGTCCGTGGCTCAGGAA
>NW_009631587.1:98437-121959 GCF_000690535.1 Cariama cristata | reverse complement strand
CAAAGAGTTTTCATTTCCTGTAATTGGCATTTAAGCATTCAGCTTCCACTAAAAGACTAAGTTTTACTGTCATGAAGCTGAAATGATTCCTTTTTTCTTGGAAATACAGACAGACTAAAACCTAAAAGTTTATTAAGGAAAATGCATTCTCTTTCTTCTTTTGTCCAGTTTGATGCTGTGGGTCAGAACTGCTGTAAATTGTATTTTCTCTTTGAAAATTTTTTTAGCATTTCTAAATGTAAAAATATGTGCACATATCTGCAGCCCTCAAGAGAACATAATTACTGTAAATTCCATGATCTCTCCTATTTTGTTTACAAATCTAATCCAAAAAGCCTCAACTCGTTTATCATTTTCATTGTATGTGGAATAAACTTCTATGACTTCCACATTCTCTTAAGAAGTCCCTTGCTACCGTATTTATCTATTTATTTGTTTTGTTGTTATTTCATTTCAGTAGAATGAGAAACCACTAGTGAAAAGGACTTAAACAATTCTCTTTTATAGAGCTTCCTTGTATGAAAACAGTTTCTTGCCAGAGACTGGCTGTTCTGTGTCGAGGCACGACTGGAGTTCAGTCACAGCATAAAGTGAATTTCTGTTTGACACTGAGGGTTTTCTGAACATCACATGGGACAGTACACAACCCAAACTACAAAGACAGTCTGAGTGGAAGAACATTGTAGTGGGAAGCCTCATCAGAGCTGATGCTGTCCCTGGGAAATAGGAAACGGCAGGAGATGAGCATGCTTCACTCTATGGATATATCTACATGACAAAGTATGTGTGGCTCATTTTAACTCAGCTTTTAGTGACCTTCCCTTTTCCTGACTATGTGTTTCCTTCTGTGTTTGTTTTATTACAATATCTGGGTCATTCCTCTTCTCTGTGTTCCTGCTGGAACCCCTGTGAGATAACACAGCCTGCTGAAAACACACTGGGATTTCCTTTTGCCAAAGAAAACACTCTCCCTGGGAACTGGCCTGGGGTGCATTACAGGGCAAGCTGCCTTCCCTTCACAGCCTAGAAAGCAACTATTGCGTAAGACTTTGGGGATGGAAATTATTGAGGTTAGCCATCATGCACAGATTTATTGACTCCATATGACATACAATTAAATGCATTTATGATAGTATGAAAGTTGTAGACCTACTGGAGGAACTCTTCTGATGGCAATGAAAGTGTAGCAGAAGAGCCTCTGGCTCACCCAAGAAGCTTAGAGACATGCAGAGTCTTGGAGTATGGTTCCACGAAAGCAACTCAAGCAAATATTCACAGCGTTAGTGACAAGAACTTTCCTTCTCCCTCTAATGCTTTTTTCTGCGTTGAGACTGTACAGCACATTGTCCTGGCTGACTTCAGGACTTGGCAATGCCTGCTGAGCTGTTAACATGTAGTTTATTTTATGTCTGGTACATCTAATGTTTTTGTGGGTACAGCTTTGTTAATGATAAGAGTTGTTAAAATAGAAAATGACTTAACTGGAGAATTATATTGTTGCAGACTGGTCTTGTTAGTTCACTGAATTTAAATAATATGGCCCACTGCTTGTGACAGTGAAAAATTAGCTTGATTCATACCAAACAGTGCTTCATTCTCGTATGTTATGATAATGCCAAAAAAGTTTTAGTTTTATAACATAGACAAGAAAGAGTTGATCCTGCAAAGCTTCTCTCAAACAATTTGTTCCACTTTTCTATCACACCACAATATTTGAAATTCTTACGCATTTTAGAGAACGTCTTGATTTTAGTCTTTGTATGTGCATGTACAGGTATATTTAGTTTCTCTGGGAAACTTCTGGCTGATGTTGAAAAGACTAATTTCTTCCTGTAAGAAAAGAAGCATGGTCACAAAATTGCTCCAGAAACATACTAATGGTTTAAGAAATTATAATTTTTATTGTAATGATAATCCAGCTGTTTATGTGAATGTTCCTAACCTGTTTCACTGCAAAACCAACCAACTAACTCTAAGCATCTTGGTTTCCCAAGAGATCTTGTGACTATATTCCAAATCACATGAGTTTTTTTCTTCTCTTGTGAAAATTCTGTAGGGTTTGGCCATGGCCCTAGAAAAGTCCTTAAGTTGGTTTCAGAACTTGATTCTCTCTGATAGCTACTGTCAACGTACAACTTTGATGTTACATACACATTAACCTTATAAATCTAATAAGTAGGCTTAAGAGCTCCTAAAAAGAAAAAAAGTCCAGACTGTTAAGGCCTTTTTAAGGAATCCAAATTATGTGTACCTTGGTTGACTTCCGTATTTTAAGCAAATTAATTTCGCATGATAATATAGCAAAGGCCAGATTGAAAACTGATCAAAGTCAGTTGGCATCTGCCTCTTTGCCGCTGAGTACTTTGGAGCAAAGCCAGACTGTTTAGACATGTAATGGTTTTCTAGCTTAAGTGGTTGAATGTAGCCTTCAAACTTCAATAAAATTCCATAAGCTTGTAAGAGGTATAAATAATTTAGGTGGAAATACACTTTCCTAACTGAGCTTCACTCTGTGTGTTTCAGTGTTCTTCACATTGTTACCTTCAAAATGAAAGTTAGGTTGAAGGCAAGAGGACAACTGTCTCTGCAACGAAAATATTGAATACTTGCTTTCAGAATATGTCATGTCTTCTTGCACAGGAGAAAATGGTCCTAACCTTGAGGTAAAAGTTTATCTCCTGCCAGGAACATGAAATTTTGCCTCAACTGTTATTAAATCAATTCCTGTGAAAACTTGGGTAAACCTGAAATTTAGCCTGAAAACCAAAAAGAAAAAAAAAAAAAACAACACACACACACACAAAAAAAAGTAGCCCTATGAATTACTGGTGTCTTTGAAAAGCATAAGCATGAATTGTACTTGACACTCCTAAAACTTACATTCAGATAGAGATAAAACTCTCTGTGGCAATGACCATTATTAGAAGATTCAGTGGGAGTGTTCGGAAGTAATACAAGAAATAAGCTGAGAAGAGATGATCCTTGTAGTGTTGATCTTCTGAGCTGCAAACTAGGACTCAAAAATTGCTTTCCGATGGTGTTGCAGGTAGAGTGCAGTACCCTGATGTACCATGAAAAGAAAACCTGGTAGCAAGTAGAGAAAGCTGATACTCCAGGATCAAAAGATTTCCCTGACAGGCAAATTTGAGGCAGTGCCCTCTGGAATTGGTGCTATGCTTAGCTGATTAACTAAACTTGTCTTACTACCCTTGCTGTAACTATCCTGTTATAAATCCTGTCACAGTGCACCTGCTGGGTTGCAGCTTTAGTGAGCTGGTCTGAGAAGGGCAATTGAGCAATTTGTATTGCTTTGGTGATTGTGGACTCTTGTGTAGCTGTACTAATTTATGCCATTGCCCTTGGAGAAAAGCAGAATAAGGAGAAACAGCAATTGTTTTCTTCCTTTGTCTTTTGGGCTTTCAGAAGCTTAATGCACACCATGTGCAAGAATTATTTTATGGTGACAAAGACATAGGAGGGAACTATCTCGAAGGGACTGTGAATAGTTAGGGGGGTATTAGAACACAGTGAAATATGTTAATGACATGTTAAGTATTCAGACACTATTTATTTACGTTTCATTCTTTCAGCTGCTAGAGGAGCTGTTTCTAGGGATGAGTGTTACATGGAGCAATCTGGGTTTCCTTATATTAGGATATGTTTAAAAAGGCTGATCAGGAATGTAATTTTTAACGTGACTTTTTGCCTGTGTAGGCATGGTTTGAACAAGCTCAAAAGCTGAATTTAGGCTTTACTCTTGTATAGGTCTGAAGTCATCAGAAAGCAAGTTCTATAGTAAGATGTTTTTGTTCCCGCCAAAAGGAAAAATAATAGATTCGTCAATTGTGTCCAGCTCTGGCCACTTCAGATCGGCAAACAAGTGGCATAGTTTCAGAAAGGAGCAACTAAATATTCAAGGCAGGAAAAAAATTCACATCACAACTCTTAAAAGACTTGGACAATTTGGATAATAGGGTGAATAAAAAAAGGTCGATAGGAAGGCATATGAATGCTCTGAACAGGTTCCATGTGAATTGTGACACAAGTTGGATTCCTTTGTGGATAATATAAACAATTATACTAGTATTTATAGCAGTTTATTTTGAAAGGGAGAGAAGTAGTTATATTTTAGGGAGTAAACTAGTCTATATCTGAAAAGAGTTAAGGACAAACCTACCTCGGAAACACAGTTATCTTCTATCAGGTTCAGCCTCATAATTACAAAAGTATTCCCAAACTGGTGCAAAAGATATTTTGCTGATTATGTTTATAAGATATTCTTTTTAACAGATGGACCATAGATCAATGCAGGGTTGCTGATTTAGGTACTTAATGGCTTCCATCATCACTGAGTGCATTGAAATTCTTAATATTTATTCGTATGAGAGACAAGGAACTACTCCATTGTACAAATAGGAAAATAAAGATTTGAATAAATATTTAAGAGACTTGTCCAAGGTCACATAAGGACTCTGGCAGACTGAGGACTCAATGTCAAACTCTTCTAGCTCACCAACTTGTTTCTTTATCTGGTAGACTACCTGAAGCTGGTATGAGAGAGGTTGTAAGAAGCATCCAATTTTCGCTGTTAGAAATTCAGGGTAGGTCACAACACTCAAAACCAGACCTTGTCCTGGACCCTTATGAAGCTCTAGAAAGCTTTCTTCAGCCTTCCCTGAGGGAACATCAAGACTCTGCAGGAAGCACATAAGCTCAGGTGGTGGACACACCTTGTACAGCTCCCTGCAGAATGCCAGCGTCTGATGGTCCTCTGCGTAGGACCAGCGAGACTCTCATAAGAAGCCACTGTTGACTACAGTTTTTCTTATAAGCTCTGCCTGAACAGCCAAATACATAAAACTCTTTTTATCCTGTATCTCTCTCTGCACATATGGCCTACAAATGTGTCCCTGCATGCACAGGGACAAGGACAGTGATTTAATTCATCATTATAGATCATAAATTTTGTGACAGTACACAGAACATTTTGGAAACACTTGTTATAAACACAGATAAATAATTTTAAAGAACACTAGGCTTTGACACAAGCAAAACAAAAAGCAAGAAAACAAAAAACTATTATAAGGGTATGTGCATCTAGAAATTACAGAATTAAGTTTCAAAATGTAGTTATATATTGGCCAAACTAATAGAGTGAACTCAGGTCTTTAAAACAGCAAAACCAAGTTTTGAAGTAGTAAAGGAAGGTTGATAACTCTTTCAAAGAATTGATTAGCATTAATTTAAGTGGTCTTTCATGAATTACAACGATGTTTGTCTCTAAAGACAGTTTTGCTCTCTGTATGCCCAGCATCAAGAAATTAGGAATACTTTTATTTTCCTTTGTAATTCTTTTAGAGACATAGAGTGTTGTTTTGAGTAAGTACTGGGAAAATAAGATGAAAGTGATCTTTGGAGAAACAATTTTTTGTTGGTCTTCAAAAATATATCTCTTTGGAATAGATATTCAAGGATTCTGTTTTTCAGTTAATTGAATTCAATACAATATTTTCAAAAGTTCTGTGTTCTGAAGTATTTCAGAGACATTTGTCTATTGATTCTAAATGTGTGTGCAGTGTGTCAAAGTGTCACAGCCACGTGGATACAAAATAACGGTGATGGAAGATGAAAATGAAGTAGAGGTAAGAAAACTGAAGAGGAAAAAAACCCCAAACCTAAGAACAGAGAAGGCAAATGCAACCACATTACAGGTATAGCTCAGGGAGTGTCCCGTGATCCGTATTGACATGTGTACACCTTGTCTCTGTTGTGGCTCCATTTTGGGATGATTTTACTATCTGTCTGCATATTTAGCTTTTATTCAAGAAAAAAATAGGGCAAGCCAGCAGAGCAGGAGTTTTGATTCACACTAATAAGCGCTCTCCAATTTAAGGTGATATATTGCACACCGCAGGGATGGAAAGGATAGGCCCCATTCATGCTACAGAGTGAATTTAGCTGTAGCATAAGCACGTTCTGCAAATCTCTCGTGCTGTTACTCACTAGAGTGGTTGTATACCTGATGATTGTGGATGAAGTCTTATTGCACTGATAGAAGAAAGCAGCAAGATGGAGGAACGTACTGAATCATAAGCAACGAACATATGATTAAATCCCACTAAAGGTAAAGGGAATTACATGATTAAGTGCTTTTCTGTTTCAAAGAGAAATTTAAGCACATGTTTATGTAGCTCCTAGAATAGTTTCAGTAGGCAACTGCTTTTCTTTAAATACAAGGCACACAGTCTTTCTCTATTAGAGCAGAGGCAAATCGGCTTTATTTTATTTGATTTACGTGCAGACTTGGGAACCTGGCATGTTGTCATTAAAGCCTTTGAGCAAAGAGACCCTGTATGATAAGAAGTTTGAACAGAACAAAGAATGGACAGAAAGGAATTTTAGACTTAAATATTTGATGTAGAGAACAAATGGTCAAAAATTTGTCTCTGTGACAAGTCAGAGCCAAATGTTTTTTTCTTTAACAGCTCTCTTTCTTCTGCTTTTCACAGCTAGAGGGAGAGAAGCATGAAGACTGTGAATAAATATGACTAGAGAAAATATTTTAATATATTGAAAGAAAACCAGCCTGCCCCAGTTCCATAATTGCTGCAGTGCAAATTCACTAGATCAGGTAGTATTTGCTTTTTATTAAAGGTGATGGCTGAGTATCAGGTTTTTCAAGACTGTTCTGTTCTGTTCTGTTCTCTCCATTACTTCCAAATATCCAAATACTTTTGTCATCTGAAACAGTAGGAGATTTCTATCTTTTTCTTTTAACTCTGTTTTCTGTAAAATCCATGTCAATAGTTGCTCATGAAAAAAGAGATTTTACAGCCTCTGAGAATGGCAGGCGTAGCAAAGAAGGCATCCAAATTACTTCGTGTAGTAGTGTTTATATTGCCTTTTAAAAGGCAGTATAGACCTCGTTTCTAATTTTGTTTCCTTAATCATATTCTCTTGTCTTGTGCATACCTTTGATAGGAATTTTGAAGACTCTGGTAATGACTTGAGCTCATTTAGAGATGAACACAGCAGTTGCTGCTTGCTTGGGAACAGCCCTGTGACATAACTCTGCCCTCTGCTTTTCACATTCATTAGAAGAGGTTTCAAAGCAGACGCAAGGAATAAGAAATTTGTATGTCAGAGACTTGAAATCCAAGAAAATATCCTGCAGGTCCATTGCTGAAGCATCCCTGATTTTCAGTGCTCCTGATAGTGGAGATTTTGCAGCCTTATTGGTTCAATTGTAACACTGAAAGATGGGATATTTGGAATTTTGTTCATGTTTACCTTTAAAAATAAGAAAAAAGAATACAAGAAGATGAAGAAATTAAAATAAGCTTTTCTTGTTTGGGCAGTAGAGCATGCAAGCCCCTTGTACTACATGTGTTGCCATGTAGAGCTTCTGAGAGAGTGTCTCTTTTAACAGCTCTTCACAATTAGGCCTTTTAGTTCTTGAATCGATCGATATATTCCTGATTAGAAGTGGATGAAAGGGTAGTACATCAGTCTTTAAATTCATGCCTACAAAAGTGAGAACACTTTTTTTACCACACACACTCTGTGCCAAATGTGAACTGCATTATTTTCATTTCAGCGCATCCAGGTTGCTATGGGTGGTTTCTTCCTTCCTTCCTAATTGCACCTCTTGTTTTGTATTGCATGGGATTCCAAGTAAAAATCTTTTCATGATGAAAGGAAGAGGGTACTTAGAACTTCATAGACTAGCAGAAGCATTAGTTAAGGTTTTGAGGACAGGACTTGCTCCTGCCTGTTTCCCTGCAGCACCTTGCTTTCATAAACTGAATAGCACCATTGAAAATCTACTCAAAACTCTGAAAGAAGAAAGAAAATAGCACTATGACTTTTCTGTTTTTCAGAATGTGGTCTTCAAGTCAACTTGTAGTGCTTATATAGCTGTTACTTTCTATTCTTTTTAACTGTTGTGATGTCTAGCAGTGTTAAGGAATGTAGAATTTCACGCGGAGAAAGTCTCGAGCTTCTACACAACTTGTTAATATTTGTCAGCACTGTTTTTTTTCCATTTTTACACTTCTTTTTTCTCAAGCTGCATTTCCTTAATATCTCCGACTCTCATCTCAGAAGAATACATACTCATACCGCAAGGAGACCCAAAATGTATCTAGCAATTTTGAAAAAAATCTGTACAACATGCTACAAATTACACCACAAAGAGAACTATATTAAGTAGGTCTCTTTCTTCATTTAGATAAGGAAAACACTGTAGTGTGGAGTAATTTGGATTTTAAGGCTTACTGCACATTTGAACTAATTTACGTGTATTCTTTATAGCCTTGTTTCTTAAAGTTGTGATATTTCTGTTTCTTAAATTTCTATTTGTCTATCCTCACCCTCCTGCAAACACATTGCTCAATAATTTCTACTAGATCTTACTGAAGCATGAGATCTCAAAGCTGTTCAGTTTTGACAGGCTTAAATTGTTGGCCAAAGAGAATGAAGAGACCATCTTACGTGCCCTCAGTGAGGGAAAGGCAGAAATGCCAGCATATGCTTTGCTAGACATCAGTGAATCGACTTTGGAAAGCACCATCATCACACGGATTCGTAGACCACCCTGCTTCAGGATCAAAGCCTGGTTTGCTTTCTGAGAAGCACCATGGATGAAAGATAGAAAAAAAAAACCTCATTGTGCAGAGAGGCTGTGGAATTGGGGCAAAGAATTTTCAACAGTAAGTTTTCATAAGCCTGGAAGGAGCTTGTTTAATCAGGTTGCACCTTTTACTTGATGTAACTGTTGTTAAGATTAGAGATTTCTTTTTAAAAAAACATGCAGACACTGAAAAATACGATTTTACAACTGAAAGAACATTCCTCTAAAAAATCAGAGTATGCCTTTTATTGGTGCTGCCAATCACACACAGAAAAAAATTAATTTCTTTTGTGCCATATCTTAATACATTAAAGGGATATGTTTTAAAAGACTTGGCTCATTTTTCACTCTACCCAGGAGATGAAATTTAAGATGCTAATAGTTTGGAAAATATTACTTGGAGAACATATGATTTTAATCACTTCTGGTCTTGGCTTGTGCTTAGGGAATTTTAACTGAAAATCTTGCCTGTGTTCCTCCAGCAGATTTTCATGTTCGTTTCTGTCTTTTCCACATCAGTCACGTGGTTTTGATTTGCACTTTAGACCTTGGTTTTTTCATTTATGTGTGCTGGTGTCCAATCGAACTTTGTACTTACTTGTCAATACTATTCATTTTCATCATCCATATTCACAAAAACTGTATCTTTTGGAAAATTTTCGAAAAAACAACTTTTACTTCCCTAATTGTAGTGTGTGAACCATATGGGAGTATGTGCTCTTACATGAAACGATAGTCCCAGCACTTTGAGTTGAAAGGCAACTCAGTTACAGATGAAAGCGATGATGTCCTATGTTAGATGCAAGGCAAATGTCTTTAGACTTAGCAGTCCAGTGCTGGAAAGCCAGAGGCCAAGTTAGAGTTAGTAGCAATTCTCAGCAGATTTTTTTCTCTTAGAGCTGTAAAAGTGTTATGTCATTGCACTAAGGTACTTAGGACTGTACAGGACCTCTTAAGTAAGCAAAACTAATCATCTGCCGTCAGATGCTGCACAATGTAATGACTTTCATAACCTTACAGATGACAGTATTATAAATAATTAAGGGTTTGGTTTGGGTTTTTTTAAGTCTCCAGTGGTGGGGACTGGGAAGCTGTTCTACATCCCAAATGTTAAAATCTCTAAGAATTAGAAAACTTATCATTTCTGTAAAACACACTTATAAGCATTTTACGTCTCTTTCAAATCTGTAAATAATTTCCTTTGTTTTAAATAGCTCTTCTGTCTTGTTGGTATTTGTTCTGAGGTGTATTTTTACAGAGTGATCATGGCTTACTTTCTCTTTTCTTTGGTAGACTAAATGCAAAAATATTGAACAAAATATGAAACAAATCTTTACTAATAGCTCAAGTCTGATATTTCCCATTCAGTCCTAGTACAGTTATGTGTTACAGTCTTTTCCTTTAACAATTTCTTGTCTGCTTTTTAATTCATCACTTGCATCTTTTTCAATTGGATCAATATTTCACAAATTTTCACTAGATCAAATATGCTGAAAGCCCAGAGATGGGAGAATTGCTGCATTTCTATTGTCTATAAAGCTCGTTAAAGTATTAAGTCAGTTAAGCCAATTTGGGTTTGTTAAACTATGTTACATTTTATCCCCATTTCCCCTTTACATCTGAGTTCATATTGTTTCCTTCAAAATTTGTTCTAAAACTTTGCATACTTTAGACATCAGATTACCAGGTGTGATAATTCCTCAGTCACCTTTGTCCTTTTTTTCTTGCTGTAAATACTTTGTCCTTTTGTATTCACTAACCCCAGACTTGACAGACTTAGTCAAGATTTTTGTTACCATACTTAACATTTGTTTTGCTGTCTCTTTCAGGCTTCTGTTGAGTTCCTTGAGTTTTTCTTTCCTTTCTAGCATGGTCATTTCAACCCCTCTGTCTCATTATGCATCTTGCCTTTATGTCTTCAAAGCATTCATAATGAAAACAGACTATTAATTTGATTTTAGAGACTGGCTTAGATTATCCCTGCTGGTTTGTCACTCAGTAGCCCTACTTTTTATTGTCTATTTTTGCTTCTTTAACTGTTTCTTTTATTTCTTTGTAAGGTCTCAGCTCTCAGCTTGACTTCTGGCAATTCTTGCTTTAGCCCTACATTTCTTGATAGCTAAGATATAGCTTGCTAATTGGTGCTTTTCCTGTTCATAAACCCAAAGCTTATTCCTGATATTTTTATTGGAGTGATTAGGCTGGGTGTCCTTTCCTCCTCCTTTTCTTTTCTCTTTCCTTGACATACAGATTCTTGATAGTCTTACGTCTACAACCCATACAGTTTTCAGGTTTCCGTCATTCAAATCTCTGCACTTTTTTGCACTGTGCAATGCATAAATTAATTTTCTTAGTTTATAAAATTTAACCCTTTCAGAATACCAAATGCAGTACTGTTTATCTTATTTTTTAATTTAAATTGAGTCAAGTCATAATGACTCTATCAAAGCTTAAAATGCGTGCTGTGATTTTTGGAGTCTCCTCAGTATTTATGAATTTAAAAGAAAATGTTCTTTTATTTTTTTAGTGTGAATTTAGGGAAAAACTGTCAGCTTTTTATTTCAGCCGATGACTGATGTTATCTGATGTTAGATAAAATTCCAACAAGCGGACAGTGTGTTGTTCAAACGTCAACCTAATCTGAAGCGGAAGAGCAATAGCAAATGCAGTATTCTTGCTTTTGACACAATGATCCACTAATATGGTTCTCCAGTTTCATTACTATTATTCTTCTGTGTAAAGGAGAGAGGAAAATAGTCAATGACAGCAAGCAAATATCTAATACATATTCATTCAAACTCCTTGCCAGAAGATGTACAAAATGGACTCAAGGATGTTAGTGAACAAAGAAACAAGCTTCATCCTCATTAACAACCACCTCTTCTACTATTTAATCTGCCAAATGTGCTGTAATAACAACCTTTTAAACTTCTATTTCCTTATACCTACTTATCTACTCTGCATTTGTAAAAATTCTTCTTTTGCTTTCGTCATAATTTTATTCATAGTCCTGTTTTCCAGAAAAATGATATGTCCGCTTCTATCTTTGTCCACCTTGTCAGATGCTTGCAAAGAAAAGATTTTTAACATCATTTACTTCCTCTTTAATTAAAAGTCAGGACCTGTTGAAGGTAGCTTGTTTTGCAAACCTTCAGTTCGTTCATATTACAACAGTGCCGATTGCTTCCCTGTTCTGTTTTGTTTGTTTCAAATCCAGCTAAAAAGTTAGTTATACTTCCCTGGCTGGCAGTCTTCCAGAATAATAGTAATGCTCAGAAATTGATTGAATAGCTCTGTCATTTCAGAGAGCAAATTAAATCACAAATGCACCTTTCTAACTGTTGCGCCCTTAATTTCCTTAATCTGCAACCAGTGCACAGGAAACTGTTTCCAGTCCAATTACCTGGAACACTGAGATCTTTAAAAAATGCACAAGGAACTCAAGGGACACACAACATGTGGCACTGCAGAGTGGCTCAAGCCAAAACTAACATCCCTGCAAGAAGTTTAATGCATGAAATTAAGTAGAATTAAAGTGAAAGTGAAAATTTAACATTCTATTTTTAACGTTTTGATTAGGAAATTAACAAGTTGCCTAAAAGTGCCTCATGGAACTCAATTACACAAATTTAAGAAGAGTCATAAATACTACATAAACCTCATGACATTAATTACAGGGCAGTGGTATCATTAACAATTATTTAATTATTCTAAACTGCTAATCAGTAGTTCATAACTGAACAGTCACCCTGCTTTGCCACGATCTGGGTGCTGACCACTGGACAAGGCCCACCGTGTACCGATAGATCCTTCCTACGGAGGGAAAGTGTGGGTGACACACGTCCGGATGCTCAGACCGCTGCTCTTTGTAACACCACCGGAGCCCACGGAGTGTCCCAGTGGGGCTGACTGCTTCCATTTCCACGGTGTTGTGTATGCCCACCTCACCTCAAATGTTAGCAAGCAGGTTGCACGGTAGATTCCTGACAGGTTTTATCAGAAAGACTCAAACGAGCAATTCTAGTTTGTAAATCTCAGGAGATGTTCTTTCTACATTTAGCCAAAGTACCTTTTTCAGGCATGTCAAAGGGACATAAAAGGAAGAGACGAAGAACCCCATGTGGCAAGTCCTTAACATTGATGTCTCCATAACACTGTTCTACATCTTCCTCCGCTTTTAAAATATGCTATTAGAATAAGTGCACAGTATCACGTGCCAGTTTAATTTTTGGTTTAAAGGATGAATATACACCTATCAGCATGTATCAAAGGCTTTTTCTGACTAAAGAACACTATTTTTCTATTCTGGTGTCTATTAACTTCTCTTTTTGCCCGTTTGTGAGTCTCTCCAAGTCTGTTAAGGTTAGAACTTCTGGAGTGATTCTTTTCCGTTTCTTTTTCCTGTGCTTCATATATGGATCACATTGTCTTCTGATCAGAGAGACTCTAATCCCATTCTAGCTGCTAAATTAGAGTAGGAAATTCATTTCTGTCATCATCCAAGGAAATTTTGGTAGCCTTTCCCCCACAGCTTTTCTTTCGAATCATAAGAAGTATGTGATATAAAAGATATATTGTATTTATAGCGTTTTATTTCATGCCTCTAGCTTTTTTCAAATGCAGTTTTGCTTTTGTTTTTCTCCTTTCACAGATAAGAAAATACTTTAAGTGGATATGTTTACAGTACTTCACAATACTGAGGTCAAAAGATCAGCAACTGTGCTCTGCCTTAGGAAGGGAAAAGCACCAAAAGAATTTATTCAGGAGCAATATTGAATGCTTCAGTTTACCATGTATGTTTTCATAATATTCCTAGATATTAGTAAATATACTGATGCCTCTGACTAGTGAAGTTAAGAAAATGGAACCCAAACCACCATGTAGTTAACAAGAAGAGTCCCATTGCCTCCCAGGGGACTTAAATTTCATCCGCTATGAAGAACACTCTGCTTTCCAGCAGTTTCAGCAAAACAGCCTAGATAGGGGTTGGGGGGGGAAATGTCATTTTCTTGAAGCAGTCTCTAAGGTAGTCCTTCCGACTGCCACACTTGAATAAAGTGGTAACTCTTGCTATAATGCAACATATCTTTGTTTTGTATGTTTGCCTACTTTTCAATTCATGTCATGATTCAACCATCTCCATGTAATATTCATATTCCAACCCCATTCATTGGGTTGGAAGGGACCTTAAAGCTCACCTCGTTCCAACTCCCCTGCCATGGGCAGGGACACCTTCCACAAGACCAAGTTGCTCAAAGCCCCATCCAACCTGGCCTTGAACACTTCCAGGCCACAACTTCTCTGGGCAATCTGTTCCAGTGTCTCACTACCCTCACAGTGAAGAATTTCTTCCTTATATCTAATCTAAATCTTCCCTCTTCCAGTTTAAAGCCATTGCCCCTTGTCCTATCACTCCATGCCCTTGTAAAAAGTCCCTCTCCAGCTTTCTTGTAGACCCCTTTTAGGTACTCGAAGGCTGCTATTTGTGCTTGGGATTGCCCTGCCCCATGTGCAGGACCTTGCACTTGGCCTTGTTGCACTTCATGAGGTCCACAGGGGCCCCCCTCTAAAGCCAGTCAAGGTCCCTCTACATGGCATCCCTCCCCTCCAGTGTGTCAACTGCACCACACAACTTGATATCATCACCAGACGTGCTGAGGGTGCACTCAATCCCACCGTCCATGTCACCAACAAAGATGTTAAACAGCTCCAGTCCCAATCCCAACCCCTGAGGAACGCCACTTGTCACCAGTCTCCGCTTGGACATTGAGCCATTGACTACAACTCCTTGTGTGACCATCCAGCCAATTCCTTATCCACAGAGTGGTCCATCCATCAATCCATGTCTCTCCAATTTAGAGGCAAGGATGTTGTGTGGGACGGTGTCAAATGCTTTGCACAAGTTGGGTAGATGACGTCGGTTGCTCTTTCCTTATCCACCAATGCTGTAATCCCCCATAGAAGGCCTCCAAATTTGTCAGGCACGATTTGCCCTTAGTGAAGCCATGTGGGCTGTCACCAATCACCTCCTTATTTTCCATGTGCCTTAGCATAGTTTCCAGGAGGATCTGCTCCAGGATCTTGCCAGGCACAGAGGTGAGACTGATGGGCCTGTAGTTCTTGTTTAGGAATAATTCATACAGAAAAGATTGAAATAATTTGACCTACAATTCATCAGAAGAGCTTGGCTATTGGATTTTTTTTTCCCAGAAAAATCTAAGAAAATACAAAACCAGAAATATATGTAATACTAAAAATATTACACAAAAATAATAATTAAAAAAATTATTCAAGATGGTTTCTGCATTATGAAGTGTAATATTTTCCTTATAAAAGTGTGAGGCAGTTAGCTTATAGCTGTTAGTTGGTCGATAACCCACTTTTTGGAAACAACTTTTTTTTTTTTGTAAATTAGTAAATCATACTAAAATATTCTGAAATGTGCTGCAGAATTGTAAGCTAAGACTTCCTGCAATTTAGGTCACATACAACCATCAGAAATTGTGTTCCCTGACTGAAAAATGTAATTTTTATATGTAAGCAAGTATGCCCAGCCAACAATTTTACTGACACGTTTCTTGTCTTTCAGGTATGGGATTTTCAAAGAAAGTTCAGAAAGGGCTTTAGAGTCATTCTGAGAAAAAGAATGCAGGAACTGTTCTTATTCTGTTCCTGCTCGGTGACAATTTTTTCCATTAGCACACAGTTCAGACTGAACTTGCTGCAGCTCTTAAGGGAAAGGCTGAATTTTCATCAGTTCAGTTGAAATAGTAAAGAGGAAGAAGACTCCAGGATGTCTTTCTGCAGCTAATTGTCCCCTTCATGTATGATAGCAAAGAGCTCCAAAATGAGAAGCTTCTTCCCAATATATCCAGAATTTCTCACCTGTTTGTCTTTTCGTTTCTCTCCCTCTTAAGTAGGAGTTAGGTAGCTGCATAGCAAACTGTTTCTTAAGGCCGTCATTCAGCAGCGTGCTCTGCCACATGTAAGGCCATGCAGTGACATTTTTGACATTTTCTAAGGGGAAAAAAAGGAAAATAAATATAGTGGGCAGGGGATATTTTTCTTTTGGCAGTTGTGCTGGTTTTGGCTGGGGCAGAGTTAATTTTCTTCCCAGTAGCTGGTATGGGGCTGTGTTTTGGATCTGTGCTGAGAACAGTGTGGATAACCCAGGGATGTGTTTGCTACCGCTGAGCAGGGCTTACCCAGAGCCAAGGTCTCTTCTGCCTCTCACCCCACCCCACCAGCGAGGAGACTGGGGGGGACACAAGGAGTTGGGAGGGGACACGGCCGGGACAGCTGACCCCAATGACCCAAGGGATATCCCATACCGTATGGCGTCATGCTCAGCATATAGAGCTGGGGGAAGAAGGAGGAAGGGGGGGGACGTTGGGAGTGATGGGGTTTGTCTTCTCAAGTCACCGTTATGGGTGATGGAGCCCTGCTTTCCTGGAGATGGCTGAACTCCTGCCTGTCCATGGGAAGCAGCGAGTGAATTCCTTCTTTTGTTTTGTTTGCATGTGCGGCTTTTGCTTTACCTGTTAAATTGTCTTTATCTCAATCCATTAATTTTCTCATTTTTACTCTTCGGATTTTCTCCCCTATCCCACTGGACAGAGGGAATGAGTGAGCGAGCGGCTGGGTGGGGCTGAGCTGCTGGCTGGGGTTAAACCACAACAGCAGTCAAGAACTATACAGTAAAACCAGGTTTTTCAATTTTGGGGGGAGCAAGATGTATTTAGGAACATCTACTTATGCTAATTTGTGTATCAGCTCCCAGTGGCCTTAATGCAAGTTGCACATGCCGATCAGCAACAGCACATCTTTCAGAATTGCCTTTTAGAATTAAAGGGAAACAAATTTTAAGGAGGTAAAGTGTTTCACCTCATGTGTGGCCCTTCTCACTGCTTCAGAAAGCTCGAATGATTGTGGTAATGTTGGAGACCCAATCTTATAACACTGAAATTCCTCACAGCTTAGGAAATTCTACGTTTTTCCTGTCCTAAACCTGACATTTCATTAAATGAAGATAAACTACACACACATTAGCAGCTTGTATGTGTATTACTTGACCAGCCTGTTTCAATTAAAATAAAGATCAGACACAAGATATTTCAGAGGCTTTTTGTGCAGCATACTGTGATTCTCAGATTACAGCCAAAAATACTGTACTGGGTATATATTTACAGAAAAATAAATGATCATCTGTATGCATGAAAAACGATGAGAATTTACTAAAGAGAAGATACAGTCCAGTCTAATGAATTAGTTTTCTAAATTTGTTACGCAGCCTTTCATTATGCATTTTTGCCCATTTTCTTCAGCAATGTTGAACAGGGAGGTGATTTCACTAGAATTCACTTTGTATTTGCCCTATGGCATAGCCACATACTGGTAGTTGCAAAGTTTTGTGATTTCAAATAATTTATAATTGCACTTTTAGTTTATGTGTTTCAAGGGGCAGTTAAGAGGAAAGAAATAATTATTAATTTGAAAAATTGTTTTCTGATTTTTAATTTTGAAAATGGTTAATTTAGAAAATATATTTGTGTGTAAGCATGTATATATTGTTTCCTTCATACACATGCACAGGCTGTAACGTACATCTTGAGAGAGAGCATGTAGGTGTGCATTTGTGTGACAGTGTACCCATACGTACAAGGACTTTCTAAATTTTGACTCCTCTAGTTTGTCTTTCAATCTTTCTTTTGAAAAAACAACAAGAGATTTTTCATGCTTCTCTCTGCTAAGTTCACACAATAGTAAGTAAATTTAGGTTTTGAATTTGAATCTAGAAAAAGAAATTGAAGTTAAACGCATTGTGGAATATGTCTTTACAACCTGCATTTTATGTTGCATTACAAGCTTTCTGGTTTAGTTTGATGACTGTTTGCGTGCTGAAATCCTGATATTCCTTTCCCCAAATAGGGTGTTTTCTCTACTTGAATAGGTTTAAGATTGTGGTGTCTCTCTTGATTAGAAGTTAATGTCTTGTTTGTGAAATGCATCCTTGAATACTGCATTTCTTTGCTCTGTAACTTGTATTTCTAAATCCAGACTTCTTCAGGAGCACTACAGTCTCAGTCGTACTTAGTGTACACCTAACCAGGGCTGCAGGTAGTATTGATTAGTTTTCCAGTTCATCAGCCAAATCAGAACACTGAGGGAAAAAAAAAAAAAGTCTTTAGAGTAAATAATTTTTTCATACCCTTATTTTGATGATGAAACTTGTAATGTAAAATGAAATATGTTATTTTCAGGCATGCTTGAAAAGCAGGAGAAGTCAAGGGCTGAATAGTCAAGTGCTGTCAATAATAGAGCTATATCGTGTTCCCATATCCAGTGGCTCAAGAATGAGGAGACCATGAGGGAGGCAGCTGACTTTCCTTCTTCACCCTTCACCTAACATACAGGCTACATGCTGTCCCACACTACCATCCATCTGCCTAAAGCAGGTGATTGCAGTCATTTGGCAGCCTCTTGAAAGGGCTTGAAAGAAGGAGAAAGGTAAGGAGAAAAACATTTAAGAGGGGAATATAGGACTTCAGTCTGCAGTATGATTGCTGAGAGCTGGGAACTAAGAGATATTTAGGGCAAAAGCCATCATACTCTGTGGGTAAGAGTGTGCTCAAAATCCACAACTACTTGACTTAAAGTAAAAACCAGCGTAGACACAACTAAAACAATAGTTTTAGCAAATTTATTTACATATATGAAAATAATCAATTATTACATAATTGTATAGTATATATAATACATATAATAAAGACATACTGTACTATTGTATAATAATTGTTATAATGATATACTACCATATTTCTATAATATAATGTATAGAATATTTATGATTGTACAATGTAATCATGTATTTTTATACATACATGAAGAAAAAAAAAGTAAATGTAGTCCTTTTTTTATGCATTGATTACCCTGAAACCAGCTGGAGAAGAGTTCAGCTTTTAGAAATCCCTTCAGATGAAGGAGTATGAAAGAGGTCGTGGTGCTGAATCAGTTCTACCTCTGGTTTCTGGAAGTTTGATCCTAGTCAGTCTCCACTCTTAGACCTGTTATTTTATTCCTGAAATATGTTAGGGAAGTATAATCGCTGACAGCCTTCCTTAGACTTCAGAAAGAAGATTTCCCTTTTGTGGGGCATCAAGTCTTGTAAAAATCTGAATAATTAGGAGAGAAAAAAACTCTCTTCCCAAGAGTCTGTGGCCAAAGAAACTCAGTGAACATCCATCCAAGGACTCTGTGAGGAGTAAAGTTATCTTCCAAACCTTCCTCGTTATTTTCACCTTCTGCTGCCTCTTGTTGCGTCCCTGTACCTCTCAAAGAGCTGCTGGGAACACAGACAAAGTATTGTACAAAACATGTTTCAAACTCGGCAGATCAGGTTATACCATTTAGATATGACACACTTAAAGCATAGCCTTCAGAAATAAGAAAAAAGCTTTCTCAGTGTCGTGGACTTTCCAAATACTGATTCTCTTACCAACACTACCTGACTCTGACAATGTTCTTCAAACTCACAGCACCTTGTACTGCTTACAGCTGATTTCCTAGATGTGAAACCCCTACTAGTTCAGCAAGACTTAATAAATTGCATGGGACATGGCTGAATCTTTCCCCTGCAGGCAGTTGATCAAAGGAGACCACCGAGGACCTTCAGGGGAAGCAGGTCATGTTTTACTGCTGTTCTCACCTCTCAGCAGGGACTCCTGAAGCGAAGGGCACTGGAGTGATGTGCAGGTTGTGGGTCCCCAGGCACCACCACTCCTCTTCACATCAGTACCAACTTCTCCACTTTCTCTCCCTAACCTGCAACTCCCTGGCTGTCCCCGCTGTCTTCAGCGGGATGACCCTGGCAGCATGTAGTATCTTTTTCTGGAGATGCATAGAAACCTAGAAGACAAGTTAATTCTGTTTCAAACAGGTTTTGAGAGGAGACAGAGGAGGAGAGGGCTCTCTGCACATCACAGGAAGTATTTACTGCTCACTTTACACAGGTTTTTATTTCCCTGCTTACGAGAAATCGAAGTGAGATAAATTAAAATAGCACATAAACTCATTCTGCCCTGAAATCAACAGAGAAAGGATTGGCCTTTGAATGCCTGGCCTAAATTTCAGTGATTTTTTTTTTTTTTTCCCCCCTCAGGTGAATATAATCCAGTTTTAAAGTGCCCATCTTCATTATACTGCCAGATGATGCTTAGGTGTAGCAGGTGAAGTCAGATTACCCATGCCACCCTTTCTTTTTAGCCTGGCATGACTATACTGAACACCAGTTCTTGATAATGCTCACCTACTGGATTAAAGATGCCTTTGACATTTACTTTCTCTCAGGAGCCTGAAGAGCCAGCATAATCATGTCAGATAAATAACTGACAGTTATTCACCATATCATCAGCTGAGCCATTTTGTGCTGTGACTCCTTCTGACCTCGTAAGGTATGTGAAGCTGGTATTTGTATTACTTGAAGAGAAACTTCTAGGGAACACCTTGAAGACTCCCAGAGTAGCACGATTTAGTACGTCGCTGTTGTTATCAGCTCACTCCATAACTGTGCTTTGGAGATCAATGTTCCTGAGCTCCCCAGGAGGTATAAAACCAAGTTTATATGGAGCTAGTCTGCAGCTAGCCACAAGTAAGAAATAATATCTTTAGGCGTAGGTAAAATTTTTTAGAGAGTATAGAGGATTAAACGCAGTCAGGATCCCAAGGGAATGCAAGGATCTATAAAACACCAGATTCTTAAAGGGGCTCATCCACTGCCATCTGCAGTAAAATAAAACACATATTCAACTTGCATCACTTTCTTTTCTGTTAAAAAAAAAAAAAAAAAAAAAAAAAGACTAGTTTTCAATCCCTTCTTGGAAGACCAAGGTTCGTCTTGCCCTGGTATTGCCACACTTCTCTATTTGCATCAGCAAACTGTGCAACGCCATGAGATTGGATTTATAGAGCCAAACAGTGCTGAGGCCCTAGCAGGTTTACTTTCAGAGTGTGGGGTTTACTTCAGAGTCGCTCTGGTGTCCTCCCGTGGACTGAAACCGTATTACCAGTTGGACCACATTAGGTACAGCTTTGGGACACAATTTCTGATTTAGCTTCCTTCAAAAGGAGCCCCGGCAGTAAGCCCTAACACCCCTGCCCGCTGAGAACCAACCTGCAATAGGTGGGGATGACTCACTTGAAAAGTCCTCTCCTGATCCAAGAAAGACAAGACAGATGCCTGCCCTGAGAAGGACCACAGTGGAGTCACCTCTCCGGTGGTCCACAGGCTGGGTTGTGCAGGGGTGGTGGTGGTGGTCCCTCCGTGCTCCCCCCGAGCCCCACGGCCAGGGCAGGTGGGGCAGCATCCCTCCCACAGCCAGAGAGGTATCTTTCGCAGCCTGTCTACTCCAAGGCACACATCTGGTCTCCCATCTGATTGCTTTGAAAGGATCCCAAGGCACTTAAAAATGAAAGGCTGTAAGTCGTTGATGTTTTTGTCCAGTGGAGGTGATGAGTATACTCTGTCCGAATAATGTTACCCTACAGCTGTAACTGGAGTACAGTGCTCTTGCCATCTTATCTTTGATTGCTGCACAGCACTGCAGTGAAATGCAAACACTTGATGCATTTTTTTTACCAAGTGCAAACCAAATTTTACTAATACAGTTTTTAAATGGAGAAAGTACTTTAGAGGCTTTCAGGGGTAATGCAGTTGGGCCAAGCTATCATGCCTTGGTTGTGCAACGTGTGACTTAACTGATGAATCCAGATCTCTTGCTATTTTTGTGGGTTTTGTGGAGACTATTTTTTGTTACACATATGCGCCATGCCATGCTCTTGCATTCTGAAATAACAATTTAGTAGAAAGTTAAAAATATACCTGCAGAGTATAATGATGTAGGTGGGGTTAAACACTATAAATCTTCCTACAGAAGCTTCTGGGGAAACCCAAAGATTACCTTTGAGGCCATATTTCCTTCCAGATTGCAAACCTGTCCTAGACCTGCCTAGAGAGTAACACTAAAAGCTACTTCCACTCCCCACCTCCAGATGCATCTGAAGCCAGGGAGCAAAGTAAGAGCAATTAAAGCAAATGTTTTCTCTCAAAACATATGCTAATACAAGATTACTCAGAAAATTGGATGATCTTGACAGAGGGTCTTTATACAGTATTGCTTTGGGAAAGGTAGCGTGAGATGCCTGAGGCTGAGAAAATCTTGAGGAAAACTGGAGTGTGGCCCTGAAAGAAGTCTAAAGAAGGGGCTTTGGGGTCACAGCATGGACTAAGAGATAGCGCTGGGAGAATCACCTAAACTGTCACAAGGTGCTTAGTTTGAAAAGGCCAAGCTACTGTCGCTACCATGGTAAGCTATAACCTGAGTTAATGTGATCTGTTATCTGTCAGAATTATGAAATTCCTCTAACTAGTCAACGTCCTAGTATTTTAATCTAGGAGTGATAGTTTTCTTATTATATATTGCACTGCTTCCTACTACAGATAACAAATCATTTCATTGAATGGCATTTTGTGGGAAAAAACAAATATCTTTCAAATCGTCCTTCCTAGATTTTTGTGGATAACTCACACCATTTGATATAAAAGTATTATGATTTATACAAGACTCATTTGGTATTTTGACTAATGTGAAGCTGACTTATCATTTTCATTTAGAATTTTAATCTGACTTCATTTGAACAAATTTTTAAGGTACCACACTAAAGATTTTAATACAAAGCCTACCTGCACGCATATCTGTATATATATCAGAAATCAAGTTACGTAATTTGCAATCTGTTAGGCAATTCAATGTTATCAATATGTGCATGTCTATATATATGCATTCACACATATAGAGGAGTAATTACTAAAAAATAAGATTTTTTTTTTAATCTATTATCAGCATCAATTTATGGAAAATTTCTTAGAGTTACATCGGAGGAATATTTAGTTGTTACTTTCCTTTTATGCTTGATAACATTATAACATGAAAGGGAATGTAAGATCTCTTTCAAAGTACCATTTTTAGCAATAACACTACATGACAATGCTGGTTGTGTTAGCAATAAATCTGTATGAAAACACAACTTTTTACTGCCCTGTTACAGATACTCTACCTAAGCTCCTCTCCAACAAAGCCTGATAAGCCAGCAAATTATACGACTATCTTATCACATAAATTCTTATTCTGCTCATCTACACAATACTTTATATTACATCGTGCTTGCCAGTAGTGCATTAAGTAATGTGTTTACAGGTTTCCCACACATGGCTCACGTTTTCATCATCCTATTTCTCATGTCCTCTCAGAGTATGCAAAGAATGTCTTGCTTTGGTAAGTAGGTACTTTGCAGTGTACTTGGTGCTCTCTTTGTATAAATGTTGGGCAATATCACAAACATTTACTCACTACTTCTTTGATTTTGCAGTTCCTGCAGGAATTGATTTGGCAGTCTCAGACTCTACTCCATGCCTTAAGATCAACTCTGGCATATTATTTAATAATAAAAAGTTCAGCTGTGCCAGTATACGGTTATTAAAGGGATTATTCAACTTGGACCTTCAGGTGTATCCTAGACCTGATTTTCATTCGTGAACTCATCACATAAAGAAACAGATCTTGGTACCAGTGGGATATTTTTATACAGTGTTGCATTTACAGAGCTGTATAATATCCAGCAGACGTTTACTTTAATTCTTTTTCCTGACTAGGTTCACACAGTGGCATCAGTTCTTCCCCTCTCGAGAGGAACTACGTTTATACCCCTTACAGTAAGGCTAGCAGTGGAGGTACGGCGGGCTGTGACTGCTTCTTTTATATGTTCCTGAAAAAACATTCTGAAACGTTACACCTGAATTTTTTCCTCTATGTCAGATAACTCTAGGTGACCCTGA
>NW_009631587.1:95724-98406 GCF_000690535.1 Cariama cristata | reverse complement strand
AAGAGTGTTTCTAAACGCTGCAGAAATGTCCAACAGTATAAAAACTATCCACTGCTATTCATTAATAGGAGGAAATTATCTACATCATTACTTTTACTTTCCAAAGCTAAGACTGAATGCAAATTGTTCTCAGCCTAGAAGAATCAGATGAACTTAAAGTTGGCCTTGTGAATATGTTCATCAGTGCTATTTTACTTAAAAATTGTAGCTGGATATTGTTGTTGGCTGGGACTGACATCGCTTGGGTAAGTAGAGCAAGTATTGCCACATATGTGAAGAACTAGCAGGTATGACTTTCTCTGTGTGAATTTGCAGTGCTCATGGCTCTCTTTGCCAATCCAGAAGACCGGGCTGGGTACTTTGGTCTTTTCCTTTGGAAATGGCCAGAAAGTTTTGATACCTGAGCTCAAGGAGGGCAGATGAGCTATTCCTGAGTGTCTCTGGGTGAGATGTGTGCCTGCTCTTTGGTATTGACCACACCATGGGTGGGGGCAGGTGTTTCACCCTTCTTCTAGTGAGCTTTCACTCTCCACTGTATTGCTTTCTCTTTATTTTTTTCATCTGGTATTGAAAGCCAAGGAGAGCCATGTGGGTAATGAGGAGGAAGGAGCTGTTGGTAGGATGGCTGTTCAAAGGTGGGCATCAATATTAGTGGCTCATTTTAGGAATGATACAATGCTTTATTTCAGCCTTTTGTAAAAACACTTCTTACTGTTGTTTTTGAATAGCATATTCTATTTACCTTTTAACAGTTAACTTCATAGAATTATAGAATCTCAAAACAAATATTTTCTTTAGTTTCTAGATTATTGAACTATTTTGTTGAGCAAATATCTTTCAAAGATTTTAAACATTCTTCTTAATTTGAAAAAAAATATGAGAAATTGTGTTATGACTAGCCTTGAATTCTCTTTTAAACTATTTACATGGTGGTTTCACTTCCTTATTTGCTTAACTTATTTTTTAATAAGTCAAGTGAAGTGACTGATTTTTAGCACATATGACTTGAATCTGAAGCTAGTCACTTGACCTTCTAAGCATGAATTATAATTTAATTATTCTTCTAATTTATTTTTGTTTATTGTCTGTATTCACACTACAGCTTTTTACAGATGTTATAGCCTTGACTTAGAATAACTAAAGCTGCCTCCTCTGATCTGTCAGCCTGGGTGAGAGTAAGAATGCGCTAGTTTGCTAAATGCATTTTCGTCTCACCCATTCATGCATAGTTTAGAATCCATCATAAAGCTATGCTCATTTAAATTCCTTACAATCCAAGAAATGTATTTCCTCCTCTATCAACGTTTTAAAGAGAGGTGTAATCTATAAATCAACTTTGGATTTTTTTTTTTTTTATTTTAGGAATTTCTGGGCTCTCCCTCTGAGGATTAAAAATCATGTCTCAAGGCAGGCCATTAACCATCATCTATCTATCTGAGAGATTTGTAGGTGCAAGAAAAATGGTGGTTAGACTTGATCAAGGAAAGAACTACAGAAAGAAGAAACTGAAATTCTCTATTATTTCTGCTCTGCTGGAAGTTAGGCACTGTTGTAGTTTTCATTTAAACTTAAATAGACTGCATTTCACTATATGAATCATAACATCTAGTATATTTTCAATGATAAACTGGGAAGGAGAAAAAAGCATGACATTGTGCTTTTACAACTTGCAAATTGTTTTTCTCTCTTTTTTGGCTGACTTAAAGTAGAAGATGGGAAGCAAAGCTTCTCTAGGCTAGCAGAGTTTTGTTGGCAAGGCAGACCTAACATTAGAGTTAAGATTGTCAAACCCAGCATTTCTAGCTGTTAAGAAGTACTTGATGTGAACACTATTAGTACCTAAGCAAACATTTTCTAAACTTTAGCAGGGATGAATAGAAAATGATAAATGCAGTAGAAGATAACAACATAGAAAAACAAATTAGGATTCGGTTTTTGTCAATAAAGTCTCAGTGGTCTGTCAGAATTAGTAAATATTTATATCCACTCTTTGTTGTATACCTGAGAATAAAAGACAACAGTAGGACTTCTGTCTTCTACTGCACAATCTTTGGAAGCAGGGATGATGCAAAGCAAAAGACTAAGTCCAGAATCTATGCAGTCCAAGTGGCAACTCAGAGTCATAGCTGACTCAGAAATGCAAGTGGGGTTTTAAAATTATTTTTGTTTAACATACTAAGACAGACACAGTCTGTGAAACAAGTAGTATATATAGTGAAATATTATTTTACAAACTTCTGATTTATTAACATGCATGTACAATTATTAAGTCTCCATATTAAAATGAATTCTCACAGCATTGCTAAATATCAGCAGTACTATCAAGCATTGTGTTTGTCTACCAAGTATCATTATGAACTCAATATTCACTCCCTTCCTGATATCTAAAATAGCTGACAGCTGCTGCCATTCTAGTCTCTGCAGAATAACAAATATGGGATTTTCCATATACAACGTTCTCAGTACTGTCCTAATTGCGTTTTAGCCATATCAACATAAAAGGTATGATTTCATTATGAGTTCCCTGTGCAGCTTCTTAGAGTCGTGGGAAATGAGCTCAAAAATGAGCCTCTGGGTGCAAAGTTTGACATGAGAACTCGGAGAAGCCATCAATGTCAGAGTACTGCTGAGTTATTGGTACTAACCGGTCCTGCTCTACGTTTCTTCCTAAGGACAGTAGAG
>NW_009631587.1:67314-95693 GCF_000690535.1 Cariama cristata | reverse complement strand
CAGCAGGACTTGGTGAGAGTAAAGGAGATGTTATGACACTTTCTGCTCAACTAGCAGGCACTTGGGATCAGAGTTTTCTTCCAAGAACAATGCAGACTGCCTTGCAGCTGCACCCTGATGTCTGCAGTGACCATCCAAAGATCAGGATGCTCAGAGGCTGTGGCAGTTTGACCTTTGGTCTTACCTGGCAGGGCTGTTTCTATACAGGGCACCATGCAGAGCAGGCTGAGGCTCTGAGACCTGCAACATCTCGCCAGACTTCAGCTGTGCGAGCATCCCCAGAACGTGGGAGGAAGACAGAAGCTGGTATGGGGACATCTGGATGTGGGGACCAGATATGTCGTAGACATAGGCTGTGTGACTCCTTCTACTCCTAACATTAGCTTTCAGCAGCTCCAAACCTGTGCTGGCCCACAAGCAAGCAGAGTGATGACAGAGTGTGCTTTGGACAACAGCATGATACTTTGCCTTTCTTGGAAGGCACGAGATCACCAAGCACCTCCAAGGGATGTACAAGTGGTGAGCTGCCAACTAGCTGGAGACCACTGCTATAGAAAAGCGTGCTTTCTTGCTTTATATTAATTGAAAAAATTGAGGGTTAACTTAGTTTCAAGGAAACTGTCTCCTTAACAAATGAAATTTGGATTTCCCTTTAGCAGGGAGACAGAAAAAGAATTTGGCTATTGGATACTTATCTCTTGGCCTAGTGCCAGGTTATCCCTCTTGGCTTCTTTCAGAAACAATAATCAGCAAGATCAGGCTTTGGCTGGACAAGAAATAGAGATCTTCCTGGAAGGCATAGTAAGAAGTGCTTAAGTAGCCATGTGGCATATGGAACCGACTTTTTCTTGCTGTCTTTTTCTTTCTTTCACAGATGTACAGCAGAGTGTGGAATGCAAAGAAACTATTAAATCGCATTGCTTCTGTGAACTTCTGCCTGTTAGTGTGTCTGTCTGTTGCTGAGTTCATTAAACCACAAGCTTAATATCATCTAGATTACAATCAGAAGTAGTCATGACACCTCTTAAAGTTAACAAAAAGTTTCATTTCCGTTCTTATTATATGATTCACAATCAGTGGTAGTTACCTACTAACACATACTTTGTTCTGACGTGTCAGCTTGGGTGTTTTTAATTATGTTTATTTTGCTGCAATTATTTTTGGAACAGATTAGGTTACAGACTTATTACATTGACTAATAACTTGTATGAATATATTCATTTAATACTGCTCCAATTTTGTTTTGCTGATCTTTCTTAATAATAGAGGAAATTCATTATAATGAAGAATTTTAATGTTTATGTCGGTCTCTGATCATCAGTGATGTATTCAAAGTGTTGATAGGCCAGCTTGGAGTTTGGTGGTTAGCATGTAGAGAATAGGTTTCCAGTCGAGTCATTGGAACTATACAAGATTACTGACACCAGTTTCTTATGTTGACTAATATTATCCAACTTGTTTTGCTAGTGGGACTTGCAGACCTATTCTGCCTTAATCCATCTGTTATCTCTTGCAATCTTTTGGGGAAAGAGACTATCTTTTTGTTCTATGACTGTACAGTGGTTTAGTGCAATGAGATTCTGACCTATGTAAAGGTCTGCTAGGTACTTAGTAACACAGATGAGTAAAAACACTGCTAGCCCCAGCTCATCACTGAATACAGAGAGTAGACTTATGTCTCGTACTCTTTGCTTTTGTCTCCTTGGACAAAAAAAGGGCTCCAAGTGTGCTGTGCACGTGGTACCTACTCTGGATGGCCACTTGCTCTGCACAAAGTCTTCAGTTTCCCTCTCGTCCTCAGCCTACGAATCATGTATTAGAGACAGGGAGAGACTAGGGGAGAGACCAGCCATGAGAAGTGCTTCATCCTGCAAGGATTTACTCTAGGAGTATCTAGTTAATCCTTTCTGTTTCCTCCTGCTACTGTATAATCTGCTTTTCCTCCCCTGTTTCTGAATAGCAGCACAGTTTCCAGTCTCACCTTCAGTCTTGCACTTGTGCTTAGCCTCGGATGTCCCTCCGCTGCGATGGATAACGCGTGCAAACAAGCCATTGGCACTTGCAGACAGACCCAGAAGCAGTGCTACCTGTGAGTCACATTTATGACTCCGCCAGAGTCTTGCTGTTAGAGAAATCCTTTTCTCGGCTTGGCCTCCATTTTATATGAATTTAAATGAAGTCAGAGAAGTTGCTAGGATGCTAAGTCTTCTGTTATGCCATGCTGTAGGAGTATCATATGATGAAAAGCAATAGTCAGATTTTCCTTTATTGGATATGATTGACCAGACCCATTAACACTTAATGGGAGACAGATTGTTGGATAGTCTTACCCAGGATATGCAATAGTTCTCCAGAGCACTATAAATTGCTTTAAATCCTGGATTCTTCCAAGTTCAGCAGTCTTTCTGCAGGTCACCACAATGAATGAAATTAACGGAGGTACTCGCCCTAATGGCTTCCTAATCAAATTGGAAACTACTGTTTTCAAGGATGGAAGATCATCTCTGAAACTTGCTTCATTCCCTTTGGACTATCACTGTCAAAAATAGTTGGCCTTCTGGTTGCTCAGCAAACTTCATTTGTTGTCCCAAACTTCTTTAATGGTAATGGAAGTGGTGAATGGATTGGAGTGAAAATGTTATGATTCTTGTACTAGGAAGATTTAGTATCATATATATATTTATATTTATGTATGTGTGTGTTCATATAGGTAGGCGTGTGTGTATTTTGTCCTCTGCTCAGTAGATTTTATAAAAATTTATATCTTGATTTTACAACTCAGAAGCCTTTGGTTAGACGTTACCTCACTTTGAATTAAGAAAAATAAATCTTCTCTGGATAAACTGTACTTCTGAAGCTGAGATTATATTTCTACTTGAAAAATGTTATTTTTCATAGAAGAAAAACCGGAGGTTTATTAGAACTTGAAGTCAGTTAATAAAAGAGAAAATGTTAGATTTGCCTTCCTGTTTTGATTGCTTCCTCAAGCCAGCAAGTCTGCTCTTTCTCAGCATTGCAGTGATGCCCTTCAGCTAATTCCATCACTGTCATTACGTAGTTTCTTGACTGTCCTGTGCTTCAGTCTCTCTCTTCAACACCTGTGCTGTGGGACCAGAAGAATTGTCCCAGGACTGAGGGACAAGATACATAGCACTGCTGGCATGGCAGTCTGGACAGTCCTCCTAAGCCTGTTGTTGCTTTACAACAGCGAAGCAGAAGCGAAGTGACAGCGTCCAGCCACTGCAGCCAGCATGAGCAGTTAGATACGATACAACCCTCTCTCCCTGACCCACCAGTGACGATCAATGAAGATGACTAAACAGGTTAACTACTGTAGAGTCTAAGGTAGCCGAACCTACGGACTCTACAGGAGACCCCCCTTCCTGCACCACAGCCGAGGTTGCCCGTTTCATCCCAGCTCCAGACACTCCTGAGCCCGAACCCAAACTGCAGGGAAGGAAAAACCACTTTCATGGTTCTCCTCTTTCCTATTCACCTGCTATTCCAACCTGAAGTTCGCTAGTTGTTTGAACACACCTGCATACTGTGGGTGGTTGCAACAGCGATGTCCCCACCCCACGCCTGCTCCCCCTGAGGTGGGGGCTCCTCTGCCGGCTCCCTCCGCCGGCCCACCCCGCTGCGGGGTCCCTGGCCGCCTGTGCCTGCACTGGCTCTGAACAGGCACTCGCTCACCCAACACTGAGTTAGAAGCAGGATTTAATAAGAAAATAGAACGGACTTTAGCCATTAAGCATAGGGCTCTGAAAAATGAACTGATCGGCTGCCTGCTTACATCTGACTGGACTCTTTTGTTCTCCTTCCTCTTCTTTTTCCCGTGCTTGTTCAGCCCTGATCTGCCTTGATCCCTCCCTCTATCATCCTTCCTTCCCTCCCCTAAACATCCAATAGCTGTTGTATGATCCTAAACTTCTCACCTGCTCCATCCCAAAATTCTCCTTCCCCTGTATCCCACCACTGATCCTATATCCCTTTAAAAGGACCTGACTTAGACTGTCAGGCAGAGAGTTTCTTTGGTGGCTTTCACGCCAGAGACGATGACCTGATTATTCCTTGCTGTGCAAAAACTTGATGTTTTCTGTTTTTCACTGGTCTGATCGCTTGGGTTCCTCCACCTGTCGATAATCCTCTGCCCACTGACAATTAGCAATTTGGTTAGCCTTTAATCAGGTAAACCAACAGAGTTAGCCTCCAATTGTGGAGGATTTTCTCTATCTATGACTATTTCCTGGAATAATTTATTCAAGAGACGAGAAAAACAACGGAATTGAAAGAAAAAGCCCAGAGTGGGGCAGAGGGTCTAGACACACTTAAACAAAGAACTGGGCAAACGTTGTGTTTGTGCGTAAAGGAACACGTGTGGATGGAGGAGTACCTGCTTCAGAGAAAATACGTTCACTTCAGGGAATTAGACATGCAGTTTGGGAGGGGCTGTGCCTCCTCCTTACATAGCACCGTGCGATTAGCAAGTGAAAACTCATTCTCAGACACCCACGGAAGTTTTGATAGAGCTTTTCCCTCCTCCTTGACATCGAATCAAGGAAGCATAGCCATCTTACTGACCTCAAAAAAGAGCAAAACTTCAGTGCTGAACAAAGATTGCACTTGTTGGAGGTAGGTAAACTGCCAAAAAACTGCAGTCCCAAACACTGATCTTAAAAGAGGAAGAGTCTGCACTTGGAAAGGTGGGACTGCACCCCGTTGGCATTTGGGAAGAAAAGTATGTAGGTTCCCAAACCATAACCACTTGCAAATGTTCTATTTTCAGTATTATTTAGACTACCATTTTCAAATATGATTTTCGGTAGCATGAAGAGGAAAGATAGATACGAAGCTAGAAGACAGTGGCTAGGCAAAAGGGCTGTGCAGATACAATAGCCTGGGAAGTATACATGTTTTCTTGGCTGTCTGGTTTCTAACAGATTGGTGGTTTGCTCTTGGCTTTTATTTTTTTACTGCACTGTAAATCCGCTAAGCTCCTAGGTGTTGCAGAAGTTTAAGCACCTATGAATTTGCACAATTTGGAATGGAATTTGCAATGCGGGGGGGGGGGGGGCATATATAAAAGACAGAAGTTTATTTATGGAGACCCATAATAATGCACTGTAGGTTACTGAAGTATGTAGGATGAACAACTGTGATAATAATGACATCATAAATTTCTAAATTGCTCTTAGGGAGTAAGGCTTGGGGAGGCTGGTAGCAAAGGCACAAACATTTTCCTGTAATTGCTCTATAGTCATAGAAGTCAGACTATTTTCTTCTTTTTCTCTTTTTTTTTTTTTTCCTGTCCTCAGTAAGTAATCCCAGTTCATGCAAGCCGGCTATTCTCGCAGGTAACATTCCTGTTGCTTGTGCAACAAATTTGAAAAATACTTTGTCTCTGTGTGTGTGTGTGTACATACATATACACACATGCATCGTTTTATCTGCTATTATTTGGAAAAGCCTATAAAGCCTTTTGTGTTTGGAGAAAATTGAACATGAGAGTTGAAATGCATGCAGCTTGTACTGTCGCTATAACGACTTCCCTGTTTATAAGATGGGGTTGTCAGAACTCAGGAAAAACTTGTGCTTCTCCTGGATGCTGTGAATCAAGCAAATTGAATCAAGGAACTGCTGGATTTCTTCAAATGTCTTAAGAATAAGAATTACTGGCAATAAAAATCTCAGCATTTTGTAAGCCTTTCTCCCCCGCACCTACCCTCCCCATACACCTTAAACGTTCACCTCATGGCTCCTTTGCTTCTCCTTTTTCTCCTCTTTCCCTAGATCACTTTCTTTCATCTCTTACGTACAGTTGGCGTTATTTTCTCTTCCAGTCTGCGCCCTGTGCCAGCTCTGTCTTCCCAGAAGGAAACCTCTCAGAGGGCAACTGCCTGTTCTGCTCATGAGGCGGATGAAGATGTGGATGAGCTGAGAGTTCTGCATCTGGAAAATATATGCAAGGCCACGATCAGTCCACATACCTCTCTCCACGAGTCAACACCAGAAACCGCTGTATGAATCCCATATTACTCAATAGCTTCTTAAGTATTAAAGGCGGCGCAATCTCCTACCAGTTTCCAGGGAGCTGTTCTGAAGAGCATTTCACTGTACCCTGAAGGGTCAACTGAGAGACAGTTTGTAAAATTACGTAGCGTGCCAGGCCTTTAAGCTCTGGGGGGCTGACCTACATGTTCGCATACCGGTATTCAATTTATCCTTGCCAATTGCCTGATGCTAAGACTAATTTCCCAGATCACCATTTCTTCAAATTTACTAACTTTTTTTATACTAAATATTTTAAATATCCAGAGCTTAGCATAATGCCAAGTTTTTCCTTTCCATACTTGAGCATCTTAAAGCATTACCTGACTTCTGAGTCCAAAACTTATAGACAGTTTAATTGCAAGAAAAATGCAGTAAAAACTACTGCAAATAGTTTTTGTGGGCACATATAATTCAGGGGGCTTCTGGCTGCTATTAATATGCTTTTTCAATGAAAACTAGAGCTTATCTATATGTGGCAAACCACTGTGTAGCATGGACAACCTTGACAAAGTATTAGAATATTAAGGCAAGTTCAAAAGAGTTTGCATTCCTAAATTATTCAGAGACTGTAAGAATGTACAGTGCAATATTTTGTGATTCTGTAAAAATGTCCCAACTCTAATCCTTTCTTTCAGCGGGTGCATTTTCTGCTATTGTGTCTCAAAACTGTGTTCCCAGGTGATTTTCTAGTTTATACAGAGCAAAGTCTTTGTCTCGTTGTCTGTCACCGCGCAGTCTCCTAACGACCCTTTGGAGGTCAGCGTTGGCAGATGTCCCCGCCGTAAGCCCACAGGTCACAGCTGGGGTGCCAGGCTGGCGTGACGGTGAGCACAGCTTGTGCCTTGGGGTGCTGGGTGTCGGGGTGCACAGCCAGCGTGGGTGCACCTCCTCCAACCCCTGGGCTTTGCTTCCAGGTATCCTTGCCAGCCTGTGGGGCCAGCCTAGGCCATTGCCACCTCCAATACGTCTTGACTCTGGCCTATCTTATGTGTCTTACAAAAATGTCCACCGCTGCAGGCCCTGCGGGAGCAGGACCAAAAGGCACCCAGCTCTATACTGGTGGCCACCCAGTCAAGCTGTGGGTCTATCAGTCTGGTACCGGCAATGCTGAGCTCTCACTGCAACTACGCAGGATGAAGAACTGTAATAGTAATGACATAAAACATTTCTAAATTGCTATTAGGGATTAAGGCATGGGACGGCTGTTTAACAAAGCTGTCCGTGTATAACCCTTGAGCAGCTCTCCTGTTCTCCCTTGAAGCCTTCCACATCTTGGCTGCTGCAGCTGATCCGTGCCCGCCATGCAGTGAGACTGAAGCTGATGGACCGGTGGTCCCTGTCGGGCAGCACCCGTGCTGCTGATGTGGGAAGATTATGGAGAGCAAATGAGCACCTGTGTTAGGTGAAGCTCCAAAGGTGCTGCTTGGGTTGATGTCAAACCCCAGCAGAGATGTTAGGAAACAGAACAGAAGTCTAGAAAGCATTTCAAAAGTGTCTGAAAAGTATCTGTCACATGGTGATCTCTGTGACAAATCAGTGTGTTATGTTGTTGTCTTCCTGAGAACTAGGATTTCACCCACAGAAAAGATACATTTTTAGAATACCAAATATTTAGAGGCTTATAACAAACTGCGATAAAGCAATGAGAACTATGAATATCCCCATACTTACACTGAAACAGCCTCATTAGCAAGTAGAAGGCCAGCAAGCCAGATGAGTTAAGGTGATTAAAGAGAGAATGTTAATGGAATGACAGATTATTTTAAAGCACACAATGATTTCATGTAGCATACACAGGATAAAATGTCCCTTTGTCACAGATAAATATCCAAAGACCTTACTGCAAGCTGCCATTTATAGTCTCTGTTACTCTACTTCTTAGTTGTGCATAGGCACAGGTAGTATCTAGTGTAGTATCTAGTTAACTGAATTAGAACTTGTGAAAATTGGGTTTATCTCATTGGAGTCTGAAAAGCTGCAGCATATGCTATTATTACCACTGATACTGTAAGCCTTGATCCCAGCCCTGTATAATACAGAGAACTAGAGGAGATAGATAGTTCAAGTTCCCAAAAGCTTACGCTCTAAGGATAGTAAGAACAGTAATAGGCATGCAGGGTGTTACTGTGCAACTGCCAGTGTGAATTCTGTATTTTTAAATTGAGATGGGAAGAAGGAAAAAACAGTGATTTAACTGTAAGTAAAAACAAACCACACCAACTAACCAACCAAAAACCAAACAAAGAAGGAAGGAGAGGGGATGCAGGGTAAAAGAATATGAAGAGATTGATGGAGAAAATGTGTTAGGGTTGACATGAGAAAACAGAAGGGATGGCTGGAGCTAGCAGCTAAGTAGAAAGACAAACAGCATTCAGAGTAAATACTACAGAAAACAGCTTTGTATCATCATCAGTGTTGAAGGTCAAAGCCTAAAATGATTCTGCAGCTGTTCTTGCCAATAAAAGTCTCTGGCTGCCTCTATTCAAAATAAATCCCAGGCACTATTTAAGTGGTAGCTGGCATATACATTTCAGAATTTGCAGAATGCTAAGCTTTCTTTGGACATCATCTGCCGAAGTGATTTATCATGGAAGTGAGCTTTCAGTGACTCACCTGGTGGGAATATAATCTTATATTTCTGTAGTAGTAATGGCAGAATGATTAAATAACAACTAGATTAAAGTAATGCTTATGTTTCCTTAATGCATTTCCTACGTGTATTTTTATTTATAATTTCTATTATGTTGTGGTGCTCTCCAAAAGGTAAAATACTTATACAAATTCCAAAGACTCATTTTTCAAAAGGAGTAGGCAGTAAGGAGCCTCTATCCAACGAGCCTTCAGCTGGGGGTCTGACAGACATATGGCAGCAAACTGTGTCTGTTAAAGTAAATCTAATTTAGTAAATGTCTACACTGCAGTCACTTCTCCTCTGCTCTCAGTGCCTGTGCTAGATGGTTTAAAGCAAAATCATACATGCATAAATGAGTTGTCATCTCCGTAATGCCTGTAGGACAGACAGTCGCTGCAGGCTGAGATAGTCAAACCAGATGGCTGGAGAATCCCCCAGTTGACAGGCGGGCAGAAGCACTGGTCATGGCTTGACCTTCAGACAATGTGCCTTGGCCAGCTTCACGGTCTGCAGTCATTCAGTGTCAAGCCTTGCAGTGGAAACGGCACGTTGGGGTCATTGCATTGGGGTCATGCATACCATTGGTTTGTCATGCCACGATCCTGTGGCCCAGCGATGATCTCCAAGACCTTCCTTTCCTCTACCCTACCTACAGTAAAGCTTAGAAATGGAAAAGAAAGAATCTCACCTGCTTTGTATTTTCCTTCCTCATACTGTGGAAATCAGGCCTGTCTCTTTCGTTCCTGCTTGACTCTATGAAAAACCTCCATGAAGGCATCCGTGTCTTCAGCCTTTTCCCCACAGTCTTGAGCAAGCCCAGCTGCACACAAAGCATCACTCTGCCAGCACTTCCAGTATCTCCCTTCAGTTCTTAGATGTCATCAGCAAATCTCAGCCAGGAGCCAGACTGCCCGAAGCCACCGGGACTGGCAAAACGGCAGCAGGAGGGCCCATGATTTAGAGATGCGACTTGAGGAAACCTGCGGGCATACTTACTGCACGCAGCTGAGAACATCTCTTGAGTCTGCTGAATGCGGGGAGGGAAACTATCTCATGCAGAGAGTATTTCAACAAAGCCATTTTTATCATGTCGTCATATTTGCGTGTCTCACTGGGATTATGAAATTGCTGCAGTACCAGAAACCTGGGAGCCCTATTGATGGGCTTTTCTTTGCTGACTGATACATAGGAAAAACTTCTTTACTCTGCTTTACTCTGGTGTTCTCGCTTGTTTCCAAACAACTGTGAAATCTTTGCAGCTTCTGACCTTTCAGAGGGATTTTTTTGTGTGTAACTTTTGCTTCATCGATGGGCAGAAGTAAGCAGGAAAAAGAAAAGTCTTTCTAACAGTCAGAGAGGGCTTTTCTAACAAAGCCATTCCCACAAGCCTGTGAGTTGGCAAGGTCTTATTTTTCTTACCTTGAGACAGGAGATGCATGCTGTTCAATTTAAAACAGGATAAAAGCAATCAGCCGCTCCTATAAATTCTTGTAAATAAATAAACAACTTCACAAATTTAATCTCAAAAAGTCCAGTTCTTACAGCTTCATCCTCCTTCCATTTTGCTTTGTTACTAACCTTTACAGAGCAAAGCAAACAGTTGGACACCACTGACCATAGCTCATTAGTTTCAAGCAAGGTCTAGTATGGCTGTGATTTATGTTCTGGACCTACAGGTCATAGCGCTTCATGTTCACCCTCCTATGGATTTATTCTTGGCTGCTGAGGTCATGTCCTAACAACTCCTGCTTTAGAGACACTTTCTCAGCTGTCTGTTGTTGGTTGGTCTGTTGTCTTTTCGATTGACGTGTAGCTTCACTTAGTCTAAAGATGAAAAAATTCAGTTTATCACCTCTGATGCCATATGCTCTTTTTTCACATATAATAATAAATACAAAATGGCTACCCTAAAAGAAGAGTAACATAAAGTATCTTAATTACAGTGAGAATTGCTAGAAGATGCAGAAAGCTTTTCCATTTTTTGTTTGTTGGTGGATGCAGAACTTGCAAAACTGTTCTGTTCCAGCAAGGTGAGGAGCATCAACCCCCCCTTTTTTTTTTCTTCTTTTTTTTCCCCCTCATTTGATGTAGTGATGGATAAAATATTCCAGGTCTTTTGAATTTCATACAAACCATCTGCTTTGACTGTGATTGTCCCTCTAGTGCAGGACTTGGGGAAGTCCAGAGATCCCTGCAGCCGTTTAAAGAGACATTGAGTATCCCCAACTACAAATACTACTCTTTTCCTTCGTTGCTCTTTACTAAAGTGTGTGTATTCATATTCAGTTTACAACAGTCACTCTGATATCATAATGGCAGATATGCTAGCTGTCAAAACATCAGAATTTGTAAAATATAAATTAGAATCAGACACATAACTTTCTGCCTGTGTGTTGTGTGAAATCTCTGACCATGTCATTTAAGAGGAGCAGAGAAAATGAGTTTTTTCAAATCCTGAAAAAAAAAAAAACTGGAAAACCTGAGACTCCCCTGAGAAGACCGCTCTAGAAAATGAGCTATCAGTTTGCTTGCAGGTGATCCTGACAGCAGATCTAACAATATGTTTGTTTGGCTGCTGTGACATATGTTAAGCTTCAGTGCATCCCCCTAGAAGTTTAGAACATGAATGACTTGGAAATAAGGGAGGTGCATTATGCTTTGACTACTTACCCCTACAGCCTGCATAGGCAAAGATGTGAAAGAAAGGCCAAACTCCGAAAAGGAACTACCTGGTGAAAAGGGAGACTTTAATCTGGAGTGGTTGTTATTCAGCTATGGTTTTCTAATCAATAGCTACGGTACATTTCCTTGCACATAATTATGTGATTAGGTTACTGTCATTTAAAACATAGATAAAACCTTTTGTATGTAAAAGGCCACCTAAAAATATATGTCTAATACTCTTAACACTTCTTAAACATGTATGTGGATATGTTTCATAGGGGTTTGTAAGAATATTTTTCCAGCGTTTTCTCTGAAGTAGAGAACCTTGAAGCTGATTCAGATTATTTTCTCTTCCTGTACTGAGGAAGGTAAAACATTTGTCCTTCCCACTGTATGAATGTAATTGAGGAATCTTGCTACTGTTCTTGCCTACTAACTAGCAGTTACGTAGTGTTCCAAACAAAGAGAAGTAAAGAAATTATTTTGCCAAAGCTACTGAGCAAGATCAGGAGAAGAATTTAGGTTTCCTGACTCATAGTGTCATGCTGTTTACATTTCATCCCACTGCTTCTCGATAGCCTGTCACCTTTGCATTTGTTCTACTAAACGTTGAGAGCTCATAAAATAACTGACTACCATCTCATATTACATTTAAAGAAAACTCCTAAAGCTTTTCTCTATTTTTTGAGACAGACGCCTTGCAAAGAAGCACAGACATTAATCTGACTAACCCAGATCTGATTATGCCCATGGCAGGGAAGTTTCTTTATCTGTCCTTTTTGCAATGCACCGCAATTTGGCTCTAAACATCTCTCAACATACCTGGGCAGTGTCTTCACTCAGGTGCCCTGTAGGTTTCAGCAGTTTGTAAGTCATTCCCAAAATTGCTTCCAAATTCTTAAAACTATGAGATATAGAACATGGGCCTGACATTTTGCACTTTGTTTTCTGTACAATAACAAGTGAAACAGTACTTGGTATTATCTGTCCTTAGGATAATTTTTATTTAAAGAAACAAGTCCTTTACAAAGCATAGGGGGCAGCAGGCCAAAAATAACAATAAATGCTTTCACAGCAGTGTGAAACATCTGAAATGAAAGACAGATGTGGTACATTGCCCAGGAAAGGAAAGGAGTTTTGACATGATGGCTCCTGCAGAAATACAGCAGACTGATATAAAACAATGGAGTGATGCAATGTGTAACTATAACTATAAAGTTTACAGGAAGACAAATTAAGCCACAGAGACATAGGGCTAGCTTAGAAACTTTGATGAAGACAGTTGCCAGAAGCTAAGCAGGATTCATCTAAGGTGGAAAGGACTGGGAAGTAAAATCTGCATCGATACAACTCAAGCTGCAAAGGTATTTGTGGTGTTATACTTCATGATCTGGAAAAGGGGCTGAGTGAAAAATGATGGAGAGTAGGGGCTAACAAAGGGAAAATGCAAGTTATATTTATTTGTCCAAGATTTACAGAATACTTTAATTGAGGATTTAAAGCATGACTGCTGAATCACTGGCTTCCATGGGATGGCAAAACTTTTATTTCTTAAAGACTGAAAAATTATCAACTCTTACTTTTGGTTAATAGCAATCTCATCAACTGACCAGGGGTGTCATGCTAAATTATAGCCTGTATAAATTATTTGTGAAGAGAAGCAAGCAATATATTCTTAGTAGTTACTCACTATTATCATCTGTGAAATTTAGTTCCCCACTTCGTATCATCTCACCAAGTCAAACATGAAGTGAAATTAGAAATAAAAAGACAGGCTTTTATCATTCAGGCATTTGTCCTTTGAAAACGTACACAATAAGGCTGTTAATGGAGGTTGCAATACTTTAATGTTTGAAAGCCTCATGTACTGGCACTGGAACTGTTCTGTACATAAAAGGAACACCCAGAAAAGTCTAATTTACTGCCTCGAGACATCTCCATTTTTCTCTTATTTTGTATTACTGATTGGCTTATATAAAAAAGGTTCTTGGTTCACTCTTGCATTGAAAAGTTTCTGTGCTCAGTTTTGACATTCTCACTTAAGCTTGCAACATGGGAACAATAGCAAAATTCATATTAATTCTTTCCTAATATCACCTTCCCTCCTTTCTTTTGGATTTCATTGAACATAAATTTCTGGATCTGGATAACCTATGCTTTCTTATCTCAGTAGTTCAGTTTTTCAATAGAAAGGAAAAACAGTAAATTTTTTGATGTTGACTCTACATAACTGACAAGAAATGAGTCAAAGAATGGATGAAAACTAATCAGGCTTATACCTCAGAATAATCCTGGCTGAGAAAAGACTTCTTCATTAATTATACCTGGTCTTGCTTCCATGAATTTTTAATGAAAAGAAAAAGGTGGCTAAAAATATGAAGGCTTTTGTTTAATGCTGAACCTCTGTTATTTTCATTTGATTTATACTCTGGCCTTATTAGGGAAACCACTGATTATCTGAAAGCAAATATACAGCTATGCCTACATTAGCAAGCAGGTTAGCTCAGGAGGAGCATAGCATTAGATCAAAGCAGTTGATGCTAGAGCCCCAATATTATCTGCAATTTGCACATTTTACTTTAGGCTACATTTAAGTTGATCTACAGAATTGAATGTCCTCACCATCTATGTGGTTTGAAACTGTCCTGAGCCCGTATCACTGTTTAAAGCCCATTAGGGTTTGTAGTGCTTTAGATCTGCACCTGAATCAGGGATTCCTGTTTAATTCCATCTGAAAGAAATCCAGTTCTCATGTGCCAGAACTGCCCTGCAAAATGGTCCGAAATGCTAACGCAGACACAGCCTGTGCCAGCCAACAACGTGTATACTTTTTTTCCTATATTTCTGCAAGTATCATGTTAACTGGAAAACTTCACAAGGTTTTAGTTTAAATTTACAAAACCAAAGATATTTCAAATTATGTTATTTTCTGAATACATGTTGAACTAGCAGTATTATGCATAGATATTCTATGCATAAATCACAGACCAAAATCATATTGCCTCAATATCATAACTGAAGGGTGGATTCATTTAGTACATAACACATAGTCAAGGGGTTGGTATTAACAATCAGTGCAACAGAGCTCCAGAAATCCACTTTAAATGCACATAGAGCAAGTTATTTATGGAGCGGCTAAGAGAATTTTGAATGCAGTACGAGACTGTGTATAGTCATTTTCCTCAGAAGTTGTTTGGTTCTTGATATTATAGCAATCTAAATATTTTCATTATTGTGCTGACATTTTCTTGTTCAAATAGTGGATATTCTTTTACATCTCTAAACAGATTTAGTAGACTCTATTAAGTGGTGATGGCTTTCATTGGTATGCCTACATCTAGTAATATATTCTTAAATTCTCCAGGTCTGGAATCATCAGTATCAACCTTTTCAATCCATGACATGTATGTTTGTGCCTTTAAACATGTCTTCCTTCATTGAAGACTGAGATACACATTTTTACAAAACCAGCACAGATATATGCTATGTAACTAAAGAACCATTTTCTATTTTATGTGAAAAAGACTTAGATACACTGCAAGGTCTTGCAACGCATGAGTTCTCGTTTAAATAAACAGGAGCTACAGGCATTCAGCATTTCACAGAATCAAGGCAACTCTTTAAGAAAGTGCTTCCCTTAATGGTTTCTGTAGTTCCTAGTTTCACACTATAGTGTCTTTTTGGTTTTTTTGGTATATTTAAGCCAAACACATGTAAGTGTCTGCAGGTGTCCATTATTTTTTGAGTCAACTTCTTTCTGTACGCCCTGAAGGGTATCATAAAGCCTGTTGTTTCATATTAGTTTTGCATTTCCATTTTAAGTGCCTATTTAAAAAAAAAGTTAATCTAGTGATCAGATAAATGGGCCCAGTGATAAGAACTGTTTACCAAATTAAAACATAGTTCACTTCTGCTAGGACATGCTATCCGTTCCAAAAGAATAGTGTTCATTTAGGAAATACCAGCACAGTTTAGGGCATAGGAGATGTCCCTGTTGTCTGTAAGATGTAGCCATTGAACTGGGACACAAAGTGCGTGTGCACAGCAAGGGTTGTTTTAATAGATAAAGCATGTCTTTTCAAATCAATAAGCACTTCTGCAGGCTTTCATTCTAGACTATAGTTTTTTCCATACGCTGTCAGCTGTAACCAATAAATCTAAACATATATTTACTCTACACGCTCTACCACAATGTTTTTAGGAGAACGCATGAGTTCTAACAGCTGTACGAATAGGCAATAAACCAGGACCCTTTTGGAAACAAATCATTTTTCCTTTTCTTAAAAAATACTACATGCTGCCAAGGTAGGTGAAGAAATAGGGGATCAATATAAGGTATTAATCTCTTCAGAATTACAATTATACGCATTCCTTTAAGCACATGTCTAGAGCTAGTGAATTATTGTATTTGAAGTCAAACTGCAGATTAAACTTGGAGAATGCAGAGGGAGGCAGCCAAAGAGAGGGAGAGAAATGAATCTGTGTAAGGGGGAGGGGAGTGACATTTTGATTTGACACATTAGCGTCTTTATATTACTGTTCTGCCAGTAAAGAGCCTCTCTGGAGGTGTATGAAAGATTTTGCACTTAAAACTAAACTGGCAAAATAATCTTCTTTGCTGTGTAGATTAATGTTAGGAAATTTTCCTCTACTTGTCTAGGGCAGTTCTGATTCTCTCTGCATACATTTAAAACTTTTTTTTTTTTTCCTGTCTTCCCCAGGTTTGGGTTCCCAAAATGTGCTAGTCATTATGGGAGGGAGAAAAACAGTCACAGCTTTGTAACTCATTTTTTCTCTACTTGAAGTACCTTCCACACTTGTCACAACCTCAGAACAGAAGGCGCAGGGAGGTAGAGGAACCTTCAGGTGGCAAGCAGTCACATGAAAATGAAATAAATCAAGGTTCCAAAGACAAAAGCGAGAACAAACTATTATTTAAAAGTCTTATTTTCTCATGGCTGTATTTTTATTCAGCCCGAGGCTCACCTTCTTCTCCCAATCTATACATCTACTTATCATTATCTTGGCAACATTTTCATTATACATTACGCCATGTCTTGGGTCCTTCTCTGTCCTAATCTGCTCTTTCGTTGCCCCTCAAATCCCACGTCTAAACATCCCTGCTTTCACTGGGCACTGGTTCCTGCCTTAGAATATTTTATAGTTATCCATTGAACTCTAGACCTAGATCCCTTTTGGTGGTATTCCTATTTATTCAGAGGTCAAATTTAAAATTAACGTTCCTTCCACTCCCCGCTTGCTCAGTTTCCCAGTTATGGTTGCAATTGTGATGGCAAATGTTGATTGCTGTTCAGTCAGACAGTGAAAAAGGCAAAAAAAAATGAAGGTCTATCTTAACTCTATAGACTCTTTTGACTTTGCCACTCCCTCCTCTACAATTTGAACGCATGAACCAGAAGAGCAGCTGTAAACAATTCACATTACAGAAAGTATTTTCTGGATCAAGAAACAGCAGTCTGCACAACTAGCTACTGCTGTGAAGAATATAAAACCCAACTACAGGCAGATTTACTACTTTAAAGACAAGCGCAAGTCAACACAAGGTTAAATCCCTCTCATCTCTTTGCTTCCCTTTTCTTAGAATTAGCCACTACAATTCTGTATGAGAGTTATTTTCTTAATTTGTTTTTTGTAAAATGCAAGTCAAAGCCTCTTTAATCTTGACAAATTCTCAGCGTTGTTGACTTGCAGCAGCAACGAGTTCCATAGTCTATTGAAAAATACTCTGAGCAGATATTTCTACTTATCAATTTATAATCTGCCACCTCTCATTTTCTTTGCATTTGCATCCTTCCTCCCTAAAGCAGGAGAAAAGCTAATTTAAAATTCTTTAAAGGACCTGAGGAATCTGAATTTTTTTTCCTCAGTGTGTAATTTCTATGCTTCAACAGTATTGAACCCAACGATGGCCTCTGTGAGACACTGAGTCTGGTCTCCCTGAAGTTCCTCGCAGTCCTTTCTGCTTTTCTATAACCTGCATAACTTCTGCAACCTGCTCACTCTGCTATTCCAAACCATGACTATGCCCAAAAAACGTTGATCTCAGGATGGGATTTTGAGGTACTCTGTGTTTTCCTGTAGCAGAAACTGACAGTTTAATTCTAGTCCTTCTCTTCTGTCTCTTAGACAATTTTGATCCTCAGTAATGCTTTAGTTCACAAATATTTACTTTCCTTACTAATTTCCTGCGCAGGACCTTGTCAGAGGACTGAATAAACTGCCTGCTATCTATTACTTTGGTGACACTCACTGCATTTTAGCACATCAGCAAGACTCTTCAGAAAACTCTGCAGGCCAGGCTTTATCACATCCTGGTCTTTCAGGTGTTTATTGTTTTACTTTCCTGATACAGACGCAATGTTTATTCATCTGTAACTTCCTGGATCACTTCTAAAGCCTTTTTAATTACAGACATAAAATTTGCCACGCTCTAAGTTACTGATACAGTAGGCATTTTTAATTAAAACCTGTGCACTTTGTTAGCTGCTCTGTCCTCTCAAACTTAAGCTTCTTCTGAATTCTATGGTGTCTATCATTTAGGTCTGTTGACTTGAATCTTTTCAATTATCAGTTTCTTTCAGCACCTTTCCTTATGAGAGCTCAATCATTAAGAGCTCCTCATCATTATTGACAGGCAAAGCAAGCCCAACACAGAAAATGCCACTCATTCTCTACTGCAGAGACTGATGCAAAAAACCAACTGTGTTAGAACTACCTGCATCTTCTTTAATTGCTCTTTTTATCTCCAAGGACCTATGCCCAACTGAACCAGCAACTGTGAATTTGCAGTTTCACACATGTCCGTGTGCTGAAATCAGGTCTATAATGTCCATTCACCTTGGGTCTTTTCTCCAGTGATGCCCATACAAAGTACATATCAATTAGCACAGACCCCTCTTAACCTCTAGAGTCTGTAAGTTTTTAACCTCAGCGCAAGGGCTTCTCCCGTGATTTTCCTGGTTCCTCCCAGCTGAACTACAAAATTAGCAGTGATGCACGAATTGCCACAGTCTCCAATGCATTCTTTGAGAAAAACTATACATGTTTAACTAAACTGTGATTGTTCTCATATATTATATTATAGACATAATGGAAAAATATGGAATGAATATAAAATTTGTTTCAAACATATTTTTTTTTTAAGAGAAAGCATATTAGTAATACTCTTCATGACAAAAAATGTTAATCTTTATTGAATGAAACTTCTGCCACCCATAAATAAATAATATTTTTTCACGAGAGGAAGACAGAATTTTCTAGTCTCATTACTGTAACAAGAGCTGGCCAAAGGGGAACTGACCTCTCAAAAAATAAACCTCCACTTCCAGAGTTTTAAAGTCCACATCCTAAATACAGAGTTTGATTTCTAATTTTAACACCAAGAGTTCCCACTAAACTCTTCCCAGAAGACAAGCAGGATTGACCTACTGTTAATATTTACAGGAAAGGAAAAGGCCTATTAGTACATTGTTTAGTAATGTGCAGCAGAAACCCTTGATGGAATGTCACCATCTGTGTCTGTGGCTAAAATGGAACGTACTTCTGTGTGATTTAAATTATTCTTTTACTGATTAAAGTACTAGAGTGCCGAAATGATGACAAGATTTTCCCCTGTCATCTTCTTAAAATTATGACAGAGTCTTTTTCATTTTTTTCCAAGTTCATAGGAAGTAAATTTTCAAAGTAGTGACATTAACGGGAATCATGAAGTTAAATCCCTGTGCATCACTTTGAAAATTTACTTGCTAGTGTACTAATGAAAATTTAGGTCCTTGAATATTTATGATCCTCTAGAGGATATCATAAATGTAGCTCTTATTTAAATAAATAGGTGGAAAATCTGCCATATGTGTGTAGTTTGCTGGTGTTCACGTAATTGCAATCAAAATGTATTGTCCAATAGTATCAGATTAGTTTCCATTGTTCTGTTAATTTGCTGTTCGACACACACACATCCCTTGATAACTGCAGATTTTCAGCTGTATTTCACTTTCAGAATTTAATATCCCACTTAGAAGGACTGTGAGATAAAGACCAAGAGCGTGGGGAAGGAAAGCATTTTAATTGGAGAACTGCATTTGAAATGCTGAAAGCTGTTAGTTTTCCTGGGAGCTGCATAGCTGCTGTCCTCTTTGGTTGGCTTTGAAAACTTCCATCAGCTACTTGCTGGCAGGGGACCTCTTGGATGGGTGCTGAGAGTGGGAGGGGAGGGACTGGGATGAGCGGTGTGAGATTCTGTGGCGAAAGATTGTTTTAACCCTAAAATATGGCACAGACAGCTACAAAGCTGTGATTACTTCTGGACCTACCTGATGTTCATAGCTCTAGATAGGCGCTAATAAATACTCAGAAAGATTTGCCAGCAGGACTACTACAGTGTCTTCCTGCTGCTGAGTATTAATTCAACACTATTAGTAAAGAAACTTCAGGTTCACTCCGGCGACATCTTTGTAAACAGCCTCAGGCTCTTGCCTCCTGATACTTGTGTGCTGGGACAGGGGCCCTGCCCCATCTGTAGATGAGAGAGGAAGACACTCAAAGGGCTGGTTTCGGGGATTATGCCCCCAACGCTCCTCCACAGAAGATTGTTAGTCTGTGTCTCAGGTGCCTGCTCTTTCTTCTGTGCACTCTCAAAGCATGACAAGAAGTTTGTCTCTTTTGCTAAACCAACTCCTGCTGCCCTAGAAATCACAAGTCAGGGTATTTCTACATCAATGTCATCATGTAGGCTGTTGAAAGTTGCCGTGTCTTCTTGTCAACCTAATTAGTTATTTACTGCTTTTGTGTTTGGAAGATTTTTAGAGCAATCTACTCCTTGCAAAATCACATGTTTTTCTAAAATGATACCAGCTGAATAGTGGCACCGAAATAAAGTAATGACAGAGCACTTGTTCATCTAAGAATTCTGTGGAGGAAGGACCATGAGCATAGTGAGCTATGGCAGCCTGACAGCTTGAATTGTGCCAGTAGCATAGTTTAAGTCTTCATTGTCTTTATCCTTTGAGAACATAATTAGATCAACCTATTAAAATGATATCTAATAAAATCGAGGTTTTCATACTAATTGTATAAAAGAATGAAGAAATAGCATGTGAATAAGCAACATTGATTTCTGTCTTGTTACTGAATGACTAATCTCCCTGGAAAACTGTAGTTTTAACAATGCTTAAATTCATTACTACTGATACAGAAAGGACCTGAGAAGGACAAGAGTAAGATTTAAAAAAGAGGGGAAGGGAGAAGAAAGAAACAGAATCTGGGGAGCACAGGTGGTAAGTCCTCTCTTAAAATATTATGCTAAGAGCTGCCTGGTTTTAAAATCACCAGTTTCTTTTCTAAAAAGAAACCCAAATCCAGACCACACCGTCAGTCCATTCCATTGATGATTGTCCAATTTACACAAACATAGTGTAGAATAGTCCTTGTTCTTTTAAAGACTAGATATCTCTTTCTCAAGTTATGCAAGTGTTGATGTATACTTGATTTTATCCAAAGTTTGTTTTCTTCTTGCTTTTGTCAAAAAGCAGCATAATTCAGGTATCTTTTACTGCCTCAAGATTGTTGAAGAAGTTTGTATTTCAAAAGTATAATAGTTCTTGTAATCATTTCCTGTTATTCCTTTAGGGACCTGAAAACATAGAGATCTGATTTCATGCTTTGCTTTAAAGATCCAACATATATCTATTATGTGTTAGCTAAAAGGGAGTAAATGTTTTCTGTATGTGTGCATGTGAGAAAAAGATAAACAGAGAGAAAAACTCTAATATGTGTTGCAGTTCCTCTTTGCTTGCCATGAAAGAAAAATGGCAAAAATAGGAGCATTGTTGCTATGCATCTCATGATCCTTGCTCACGTCCCCATGGTAACTAGCAGAAGTCATTCACATTCTGCAGAAGCATCCGGGAGATGCATGTGTGCAGCAGTTCAGAGGGTTAGGTGGTCCAAAGGAGATGGTAAATAAGGCCAGTTTTGAAAGGACTCTAAAAGGTCACCCTCAGGAAGTTAACAGAAGTCCTATTAGTATGTAAACCATGACAAAACATTTTTATTTTAGGGATAGTTTGAACCTGCGGCATGGGGCAAAGCTCTGAAAGTTTGTGGTGGTGTAACATAGAGTTCATGACACAGGTCTTCAAATGCTGTCGCTAAGTAAAACTCCTCTGAAAGCAGAGATGCTGATTTTTTTCAACTTCAGGTTTGGTCTTCATTTTTACTGCATAAAAATTGCATTAAAAAGTTTAATGATTTCATTCACTATTGCATGCCTGTTCTCTTCCTCCCAAAAATGTCCTCCTCTCCATCCTAAAGATTTGCAAGATTTCTAAATATACTTATTTATTACAGGTCTGCTTTCATAGGAAGTGTCAGTGGTAATTTTTGTCTGTATGTGCAATGTTATCTCTTAACAGTCCCACTGGGAAAAAAAATTCCGATGAAACGCAAGGAAAATGAAACAAAGCAAATAACAAAAAAGTGCTAAGATGAAAATAACAATTCTGCATGTTGAGGAATTCTGACCTACATACCACATGCTTTATATGCAGTAGCTTAGATGAGTCCTCAGAAAAGACTGAATGTTTTATATTTCTTTTTTTTGTTATTATTCTATTTTCTCTTCCCTTGACTATTCTTAATGCTGAAATTCCAATTTATTTTCTCTTTAAGGTCTTCAGGTCCAACTTCCTATTAGCTTTTAATGATGATTCTCTCAGAAAATCCCGCAGGAGTCTCTATCTCTGCTAGTTTTAAAAGGGTGAATTTTTGAATCTAGCGTGCTCCAGAGTACTTCAGTCAATGTTCCCTCTGGAGTATCTGTTAGCATTGAATTATTGTTTTTATTAAGTGTGTGTGTATGTGTAGAGAGAGAGAGATATATAAATACATGTGTGTGTGTATACATCTATCTGTTGTCCTGGTATGCACACAGTCCCACATGGGTGTACATGCAGGCCCACGGCTGGGACATACTCTATTTCTGCCAGTGTCGTGACACCGTGGGGGTACGAGGCGGTAGGGGGGTTCCCCTAGGGTGGTGAGGTGGCTTTTTGTCAGCCCCCACCCCCCGCCAGAGCCGGAGGGTGACGAAGAGGGAGAAGCCTGTCTGAGTCCCCACCTGGCCTGGGACCCTCAGCCCTCTCCAGAGCTGCCAGGTGCTGCAGGGAGCTGTGTGTACTTTGGCCACGCTTAATTCACGTTTATACGCCATGTCATCATACACCTAAAGATCTGTAAGTCTGCGGATGTGTTTGTAGCTCCAGACCAGTGCTAGGCCCACCATGCCGTACCCATCCCACCCCTGTCAGGAGCTGTGCTCCTGCACTCGTCTGCCTTAACCCTGGCACTTGCAAGCTACTTGAGGGGTGCAAGGTGTGGTTTTACTGATGCACCACTTCAGCCCTTGCTCTGTCTCCAGAGAGCGGCAACAGGGGTGGTGACTACCGCTGGTGATCCATTGCGGGTGGTCATGTGAATTATCATTATAGAAAACCTTCCTCATAAAAGTAACTCGGATGAGAAAGGGACAAAGCCGATGCTGCAATTCTGTCATATGAAGAATTAACCTATACCCTCATAGCCCAGAAATACCTATATATTTGCCTGATAAAGCCTGAGGCCACAGGCACACAATTCAAGATATGATTATACGACAAACACAGCAGTTCTTTTCAATATAGTTATATTTGATCTTCTGAAATATTCATATAATAGGGATTAAGAAAGAGAGAAATAATTTTTGTAGTCTTTCTCAGGATTAACCATGCCTTAGCATACTGAGCTTCCTAAATTCTGCAAAGCAAACTTATTATTCAGGCCCACTTCCCTGGCTTTAACTTTGATAAAAAAACCAAGTTCACTGAAGTATACATAGAAACTTTGCAGAACTGGGCTGTATCCTGACCTGCTTTCTTGCAGAGTTTGGAAGTTTGATTTGAAGCATTTGTCCGTTCAGTTTCACACTCCATAAGATCAGCTCAACTTAGGATAATGTATTTAGCGTCTTACCTGTCTGTAGCTGATTCATCTACGAACTACCAACTGAAGCACATTGTTCTGTATAGTCATGAGGAAAATTTGCACAACAATAACACTATAAAAACAATGCATTTGATTTATGACCCTACATTTCTGATTTTGCATATTTTGGAGTGAATAAAGAAAATAATGCATTTTTTACTGGATCAAAACCTTCTAAATTATTGCAAGTATGGTTCTAAATTTTATATAATACTTTCAATAAAAACATTTATTTTTGCTACCTGTAATTTGTTGACAGTTAAGGCATTCTCAATATGTATTTGCAATAGACTAAAAACCACTAGTGCAGAGTAATGGAAGTCATCATGGGCCAGAAAATAAGGGTTCCAGTGCTGTACACGTCTTGGAGTGTGTCCTTGGACAAGAAAATGTGTCTCTGTTTTCCTATCTGCCATAAGAGAAATAGAGGTTGCGTTGTGGAGATGTTATGAGATTTCATTAGCTAATGTTTACTCAGTGCTTTGAACTAATGAAGCACTACAGTGCAAAGCATTACTTTCAGCCACGGTACTTCAAGGATGTATAAAGGATCAAATATCCTTTTCACTTACACACATTGAAGAGGAGGCCTCATTTTGTTTTGAAGTTCTAACATCCTTTTGGCTTTTTGTTTCACTTCAAGGTTGCTTCTTACCTTTTATTGACTACTTTAAATTCCTTTTTCTCTGTCCTCTCCTTTGTTATAAAAATTGATTCAAGGTTTGCATGCAGCTGCTTAACTGGACACTTGGCGGAAGGAGCAGTGCATCCCAAAAAAGAAGGTTCCTTATTTCAAGAATATTGCATACTGCAAGAATATCCATGTCCACTGTTCAGTTTCTGTTACTCGAGTGGCATAGGGTTGGTCAGCATTATCTTGAGTCTACTATGTCATAGTAGAGTAAAATTGAAAGGATTTATATCTCAGGTAATGCACAGCGATATGCAGGTGGCTTTACATCATTTACTGCTTGTAATGAGTAAATCAATGTTTGTTTTAAAAAGGAGCCCGCAAATGTGACCTGTATGTCATTTGCTTTCAAAGCCTGTGTTTTAATAATTTGAATTTTTCTTTTTGAAAGCAAATAGAAAAATTTATGAGAGGTACAGGGTTTTTTATTTCCCAAATGATCCTTCTTTCTCATCAAAGAGTGCGTTCTAGCAGCAGTAATTTCTGCAAGATGAAGGGATAAAGTTTCACCACATTGTACAAAACTGGCATAGTGAATGTTACTTGCTGCAAGAATAAAATTTGGCTTCGTTGTTTTTAATTATTTCTATTTTCTCAAAGGTTACTATTGAACTGTTAAAAAAATTGAAACCTTGCGGAACAACTTTGTTTGCTGATGGTCCAGGAATGTTTTGTGCAGATATTTTCAGGGGTTTGAATCATGCCTAAAACAAGTTTCACATGTAGCATAAAGTCAGTGGGATCATGAGCTTTTTTTCCAAATTGGTCATGAATAATTCAATACAGCTATGAACAGTTTAAGCAGATTTCTGAACATTCAGCTTAATTAATCATTTCCTCTCAGTCCTAAGTCTCAGTTTTCAACAATAATGTCTCCATTTTCTGTCTTATTGCACTTCTCCCTATTCCTCAGCATCTTTCCATGAAGATGAATTACCTACTACTACTACTATGGTATTGGTGTCCTGGCACTACTTCAAGAAATGCTGAGGACAGATGACACATGATGCATTTCAAATCAGCACATATACCCACTAAAAGGAAGGAGATGATACAAACTCCCACGGCTGAAAAGGCAGGGGAATCATGGGATCTCTGGAAGTAATTACAATGATCTGGAAGAAAATACAGGGACAGAAAACACAAGGACAAGTCTTACGGATGTATAGGATGCTGGAGGGCTGAAATGAAGCAACAGCAAAAAGCAGATAATCAAGACACACAAAACTGGCAAAAGTACAGGTTTTCTTTTATCCCTTTCTAAGGAGCTGTGAGTGCAAGGAACATCAGCAGCCATGCCACTGAATCCTTTTTGGGCAGAGGCAGAGTGGCTCAGAGCAACAAGAGCAACACAACTGGCGTGTACCCCAGTGACTGCCTTTTTCCTGGAGTGCTGGCAGCAGCCACATTTTTAACCACACCAAGTTCAGTTACACAAAATTTCCTTTAGAGAAAAAGGCTGCTGTAACAAGTCCAGCCTGCGATTAAAGAAGTTTGTTCTGTAACAAGAAGGAAAACCCATCTGTGACAGTCTGTGTTACTTCAGAGAAAGTTTGAACCATTGTGTAGAACCAACTGCACTTGTACTTATCCTGCCCCAATAATACATTTGATAACAGCATTTAAGAATGAAATCTCCGTCGCTTTTTGCAAAACATGCACTTTTAACTTCTAGGAAACATTTCTTATCTTTGCTGTGGCACATTAACTATTTCAGTAGAAAGCAGTGCCATGACTTTGGGAGTTATACAGCAGGACAGCCATGCCTACTGAGGAGAGGAATAAATGCTAAGGACACATTTTTAAAGTATCCTCTAAGATTAGAGTTGGACATTAATAGACTGGTTTCCTCTGCTGTCTGCGTTGTTTTGATAGTTCCTAAAACAACAGCTGATTCTACATACTCACATGTTATTTTTATGTTGGTAGGTTTATTCTGCTAGAGTACCTCTTACTGCAGAACATGGAGGTCACACTCGCCCCTTCTGCTGTGCGTAGCAGAACCAATTTGGCAGTGTAATAACTGAAGACCATACTGATTCTCATTTCATATGAGGTGTGACTATGAAACTCCATCCACTTAAATATTCACAATAACCTTGTGGAAGATTTGCTTTGGGAACATAAAAGGTAGCAGGAGGAAGAAAAGGGAACTCGTACGTCTCACCAAGTTTCTTCGTGGTATGCTGGGAAATGTCACTGGGCTTTACAACTGTTTCAAAAATATTACCGTATTTAGGTGTTTAACACTTGAAAATCCATTTCAGAAAACAACAATGTGAGACATGGCAGTCTCAGACTTCTGGAAAATATAGTAAATGTGAGCTTTGGAAATTTTTTCTTTGCCATATTTGGCTGGGCCTCAGCTTGCCTGGGTGTGAAGCCAGTGAAGTCCTTTCCCAAAAGTAACAGCAGGAGGTAATCCTTAGTCTACCCGGAGACATAAGTCTTCACAAATAGAAAGTCTTGTGAGTTAATAGATCTGAAGGTTGAAGAAAAACACAAAAAACCCTGTTTGTACCATCTGAAGTTTCATGGCTTTTAAAGCCATGTACAGAAGATGAAGCCATGTACAGGAGTGCAGGAGTTTTCCCATTCATAATCAGAGACTTCTGGTCTCAGCTGCAGAGCAGTTTTATGAACACTGTGTATTCAACACTTTCTTTCCATACCTAAAATTTTAATTGTAAATATTCGTCCTGTGCAGTTTGATTATCAAGGCCACTAAGAGATTTATTGAAGGCCCTATTTAGTTGAATTCTGTTTTTAAGGGATGTCTTACGGAGCCAGGACATATTCCTGCAATGCCACATACCTTCTCTTCTCTTCATCTTGTCTTTTTCCTTCCTTCCTTTGTTAGGGCACAACTTCGTCTGTGGATTTTAGGACAGGAAACCATGCTGACCAGTGCTTTACATCCATACAACTGCCTGCTTTCATTAGCTATTCAAAGTTATATTCTTATAACTAACGGGCTATTTCAAAAGAAGTTACATTATTTCTTTTACAGAAAATTGTTACTAAATCAACACTTGGCTAAGTCAGCTTCCCATCATCCTATCAATAATACAAATGCCTAAGTGTAGAAACCCAATGACTGATAATCTGTAAAATTTCAATCCATTCTTACCAATGTTAAAATTTGTTTCTTTAGGTATATTTGATTAAATTTATTATTGCCAAAACCTTGGAAGAAAATGTAGGGTAACTGTTAAGTTAGCACTGCGGAATTCACTTTTCCGTATAATAATTTTCCATTGGTATATTAACTATATTTAGTGCTTTACTGATCCTTGTATGCCTTTCTTTTGTTCACTCAATACAATAAACATATTGATAATGAAAAGTTTTCAGAATCCTTAATGGCAGTGACTTACTACAGTACTTTTCATTGCCATTATCTACATGACTGACTGCTTTTGTAAAGGAACAAATAGAAGTTAACAACTTGTGCTGGGAAATGACTGTAAGCATCAGGTTCAGACACAATGCAAAGGGAAAAGTCTTCTAAAAGAAGCAATTTTTCATTTCAAGAAATGAGAATCTTTTGAAAATGTATTTTGAGAGTATTAGGTATGCAAGAAGTAATTTCTCAAAAACGTTAAAACAAGTTCAGATATATTGCAGCTATTAATGAGGCAAAATTCAACAAGTAAAATAAAGGAAATCTATAACCTGCTTTTCAAATATTTTTGTGAATTAAGTAAATTATTAAGATCTGTTAATTATAGATTCGGTTGTCATATGTTTGATCATAGGTTTTCTTCCCTTAAAAAATAAAACAAATTGTTTGGGTCCCTAACAAGCTTCTAATGTTAGGTTTAAAATTACAAAAAAAAATAGATTTGCTTTCCTCCTTAGTTAACTTTCAAAGCCTTTAAAATCAGCCCACAGATCCTCAATATTCTCTGTTAGCATACTGAAAACCAACAGGTAATCTTTCTAAATTCAGTTTTAGTCTGATGTTTAGCCACCAGAGGCTCCTACTAGAAGTGTGTGACTTACATGTTTGGCAAATATATCATCAACAAAAAAAGAAAAAAAACATAGGTGGGCAACCAAACAATGCTAACAGCAAGGAATAAACACACTGAATTTAAAGAACTAATGAGTTGCCTGTCCTGTGTATTCAGTAAATTCTCATTAATAACAAATATTGATTCATGGATGACCTGCTATCCAAAAAAAGGGAGATATATAATGCTTAGAGTCCTAAGTCACAGTACTGCACAGCACCGTTCACTTTTGGCATCCCTCTTCCAGCAAATTTAATGCTATCTGTTCTGAAGCATCTCAGTATTCCTG